>NW_022639532.1:599376-609728 GCF_010583005.1 Odontomachus brunneus
AGAGAGAGAGAGAGAGAGAGAGAGAGAGAGAGAGAGAGAGAGAGGGAAAGAGATGGGTAGAGGGGCAGGAGAGAGAGAAACTTGCAGCTCCACACAGCTCATCATCAGTGTTAATCCGTGTAAATGTATCCGTTTTAATCTCACTGTAAACGTCCCCCCGTCTTTACTCGCGCGGGAACTATTACGGAAGTATGCTCTGGCGAGATATACACTTCGCGCGAGTTCGCCGAAGCGTACTTTAACCTTTCCGTATTTATGCTGTATTACGTCCGACACCCATCGCATCGGAATTTCAATTTAGACGTGCGATGCGAGAATCGTTCGGGCGCGGGATAAAGCCTGAACGGGATTTCGTCCGCCGCAATCAGATTTTCGGCAAACCGATTAGTCGGGCGCTTCGCGAGTCATTCCGATGCCGGATCTCGTGTCGAGACACGCGTCGGTTGACATGTGAGGAATTATCGCGCGTAATTATGTATACAAGTCTTCTTCAATGAATAACTACAAAACCACGTGATCATTTAAAAAATGGCACGGGACTTTCTCGTTCAGTTTGACCTCCAATGCACATGACGGCGGAAGACGTCGGTCATTCATTCACCCATTTTCTTTGATTAATAGCTTTGCTTAATAGATTTCTCTTATTAAATAGACATATTCTATATCTAGATTATTTTCCTTTTTATTATTATCTTTTTAACAAAGTAGAATACGAAATATAATGGAGAATATTAATAAATTTCTGGAGAGAATTCAATATTTACTTTAACATTCATTACTGAATAAGTTTTTTCTATTAACTGTTAATATTTAATATTGCTGAAGGTTCGAATCTCGGCCAAACCGAGAAATTATTTGTATAAATAATTTCGTATAAATTTGTATAAATAATTTTGTATATATTTATATAGGTAATTTTTTTCAACTTTTTACATGTTTTGTTTAAACATTTTATTATTTATACAAGTAATTTTACACATTTGACTTCATATTCATAATCAGCAATAATTATTACTCTGTTAATATTTTGTTAACTGTAACGTTATTTTGATTTTAATAAAGCTCAGGAATAAGTATCTATGTTCTAAGAGGATATTCGCTATTTTGTACGTATATCCACTGTTCTTCTCAAGACATAAGCACTACAAAAACAAGCACATGAGCAACATATCACTTTTGGGACCACCTGGTTTCCTCTATCTAGAAAATTGGTTGCACAGCTAACTAAGGGCTAGCGAAACGAGGTGAAGTCATTCGCCATTCGAGCGCAAAGGATTGGAACGAAAACCGATGCAGAGAAGAGCGTTGCGTTCGCTGACGGAGATATCGATTCCGTCGATCTCGACGTTACCGTTCATGAGTTCTCATCGAAATTACGAGCCCTAGATACCTAAGTACCTAGTCCGCGTGGCCGTAAAACAGCTACTGGAACCTGTTCGTACATTCGGCGAGGCGAGTCTCGGTCGGATTATCGGAGGTTGTGCCGTGTATTTACGTTTCGGCAACGGCGAGAGAGAGAGAGAGAGAGAGAGAGAGAGAGAGAGAGAGAGAAAGAGAGAGAGAACGCAGTATGCAGATGTGTATGTTGTAACGATCGTTCGATCGGTGCGCGTCGACGGCAAGCAGGAAGAATCGGAGCGTGTAAAAGCATCGCTGTCGATCCGTTTCGATGGTAACGAGCAGAAGCGAGTCGCGAATTCGCGAGTCTCGTTGCATCCCGGGCCGCCAATTAAGGGGATGCTGAAACTGACAAGTAAACCTACCCAAAAGGTACACTTTAGAACCCAAAAGGTCCGATTTATTTCTAACTTGGCAAAAATGTACAAAAAATATTTAGGTCATATTTTTTCATTTTGGCACACTTTTTAGCTTTTTAATATTCTCACTCTCCTATTATCAACAAGTACAATAAAACTGCATAAGAAATAAAATTGAATATAAGATATAATTAAATAGTTTCAAAAAAATCGGCATAGCTGAGACACGAACCATTCTAAATTTCTTTAGCCGAGATTCCGACCGAAATATTTAAATCTATGCTTAATTAGTCTAAAATGTTTCGAATCTCGGTCAAACCGAGAAATCCGACAATTTTAATTAAAATTTTAAAAAAATCGGCATAGCTGAGACACGAACCATTCTAAATTTCTTTAGCCGAGATTCCGACCGAAATATTTAAATCTATGCTTAATTAGTCTAAAATGTTTCGAATCTCGGTCAAACCGAGAAATCCGACAATTTTAATTAAAATTTTAACAAAATCGACATAGCTGAGACACGAACCAAAATATTTTAAATCTGTGCTAAATTAGACAAAAATGCTTTAAATCTCGGCCAAACCGAGAAATTGTTTATATAAATAACTTTTTTCAACTTTTTACATATTTTTTTAAACATTTTAATATTTAAACAAATAATTTTACATATTTCATATTCATAACCAGCAAACCAAAAACGCCTATATTTTATACTCAGTTTTATTTCTTATGCATTTTTATTGTACTTGATAATAGGATTGATAATAGGAGTGAGAACATTAAAAAGCTATAAAATGTCCGTGAAACTCAAAATGGGCCAAAATGAAAAAAATTGACCTAAATATTTTTTGTACTTCTACATTTGTGTCAAATTAGAAAGAAATCGGAGTGTAACTTTTTAGTAGGTTTACTTGTGAGAACTTTACCGATTTTTCTACGTCGTATTACAGAATCATAACTGCTTTTACGCAATAAAAGCACGTGCAAAAATAAGTAGGAACATTGCTCACTCAATATGTGACGAAAACAAAAAAAATGTTTAAATGTATTGTAGAATCTCAAACTGTCAGCGTAATATTTGCCTAATTAAAAAGTTGTAGCCTAATTTAAAAGTTAGCTTGTACATATCGAAAGTGTCGATGCTTCAAACAGAAAAATTTTGAAGAACATTGCTGTATACCTTCGCATCTGAGATCAGAAGCTTAGAATATCGGAAAAGTTTGGAGAAAAATTTTTACGTTTGCATGGTTAGGTTTTCCGCTGAATGTAGTAAAATAAAGCAACACATATTTATGTATATTCTATATGCGCTACAAGAAATACAAAAAGGATAGCGTGATTGAGTTAGTGACGATCGTCTCTGCGTTATCGACGTTGTTCGAGTTTGTTATCGACTTCAGCATCCCTTCAACGAAGGAGAGTCTTTCGCGCCACGTGCTGCGCGGTCTATTCCAAATAACTAGGTGGCTCTGGTCGACTTTTGGAATCGTTCCTGAGGAAAGGATCCAGAAGCCGATCGGCTGAGCCCCAAGTTCCGGCGAGCAAACGAAAGCCGACGGAAAATTGATCGGACTGCGCCGACGAGCACAGTAAAGAGCGAGGTCTAAGTTCCGCTTTAAATATGGAACTGTAGCCGAAGCGAGCCGCGAATTATTGACTTACTCCACTTTTGCCCGGGACCCTTAACTTAACTTAACTTCAACCAACGCGTACAGTGGCTCCCGCGTGGACGGCCGGTCGTACCGACGTCAACTTCGGGCTTAAGGGATTTATTCACTCAAACCAAAATGTGCTTGAAATTACACAAAAATCTAACGTAACATTTATCGCAGTGGAGCACATTCGTAGTTAAAGTTTCATGCGATTTGTCAGCAGCGTTTATGAGAGATTTAATACTAAATTTCGCTGTTTTGCACGTACGACTTTATAACAGAAGCAATATAGATGACCATTATTCGAAAGTAAAAAAACACTTAAAAGTGATATCATTCAACTAAAGAGCATATTATTATAAGAGAAAAGTTCTCGGAATATTTTATCAATATACTCAATTGATTCAAAGAGTCACTTTATAGATCTTTTATTTCAGCATTCTCGCAAGAATTTCAGGCATGCTTCTGACGTCATAAAATGAAAGTTCCGCGGTAAGATATCATTAAACTCGGCTAAACGAATTTTCCGCGCTGTTCGTATCACGGGCTGAACTATGATTTAGAATTCCTCAAGTTAGAGTCTGGATATCGTCCGCCATTTGTTGGGAGGAAATGAGTGAGGAAGTGAGTGAGTGAGTGAAAGAGAAGCTGTAGCGTGCTTCGTCATTTCAGTTCATAGACTTATACAGATAGACTAGTCCCTACCGTAAGAGGCAGCATAGCAATATCTACGATACCGATATAGACTCATCAGTGATGAGCAATATGTGTGCCACTCCTTCCTACTAGTCCTTACCAAGCGACCAAAATCAAAGGACAGATTTCCTCAAGAGGCTATGTCTGCAACGTACATGTTCCCATGCTACCTCTTACGGTAAAGGTCAACCTATCTGTATAAGTCTTAAAGCTTCTCTCTCTTTCTTATTAAAGTTTTCCTCTCACGCCAGCCCTAAAAATGGCGAACAGATTACAAACCGATCAGGAATCATTATACTTTGTCCCAACTTTGACTGAAGGAACTCTAGTACGATCAGAGAAGACACGGAGAATCAACGAGTCGATCCGCGTTGCTAATGCAATCGTACAGGTAACTCGCGTCGCCGTTCGTTCGTTCGAAGTTCGCGAGCAGAAAAGTTTCAATGAGTCCAATTTGTCGCGTCGATCTCTTGCGATTTCATCGTCGCGAATAAACGCGGAGATCATCTTCAGTGTCTCTCTTGACGTCTCGGAATATCATCGCGACAAAATTGCATAGCTACTCCTTAAACTCTCTCTCTCTCTCTCTCTCTCTCTCTCTCTCTCTCTCTCTCTCTCTCTGCCTCTCTGTTGAATCGAATTTTGATTCGCGACACGCTGTTTCGCACACTCGAGCTCTTCCTCCTTTTTTCCCTCGACGCCAATCATCTCCCGGCTTTTCCTCGCGTCGAGGAGGGTCGCGTCGCGTTACCTCGGCTCAGCGTAGCGGAAGCACCCGTCCGTTCAAGTCGACGCTGGTCCGAGTTTTCCACCTGGCCCGTTCTCCCTCCGATAGAGAGATAGATAGATAGAGACGGAGAGCGAGGAGAGAGAGCGGGGACCTGGAGAATCGGATAAAGTTTCTTCTTTGTGACGCGAGAACGCCAAACGAAGGGGGTACGAGGGGGAAGGGAAAGGGGTGAGAGAGAGGCACACCTCACTGTCTCTCTCTCACCCTTTCGTTCTCTTTCTCTCTCTCTCTCTCTTCCTCTATGTAGGTTAACCAGGTCGATCAGCCTACGTTCCCTCGTCCTCCATCACCTCGACCTACCCCCTATGTTCGCCGCCGTAACCTCTCTCGCACACTCTTAGCCCCGTTGTTACCCCCGGCCAGTGGCGGATTTATCCGTACAGCGACGAGAGCGCTCAGAGCTCGAATGCTACACAGCGTGCTCGAATCATCCCGCGGCAATTTGCCCCGACATTGTAATAAAGTCGATTTTATCAATGCAACACGCTGGAGAAAACACCACTCTCTTAAAGTGTGAATCAGTAAGAATGATTAATTCAGTACAAGGAGCATTTCATCGGCAATCAGTGAAGATTCACTGATTTTCAGTGGAAACACACTCCCCCGCTTTGCTCTGCCTCGTCTTATATCTGATTTTCACGAGTGTAGGTGGAAATCCACTGCTAAATCTGTGATACTGCAAATTCGTTATACACCAAATCCGACTTTCTGTGTTTGTGGAATTATCGATAGAATTACCGGCTTACATGCGATTTCGGTGCAATGACACTGTGTGTTCGCAAGCTGCATCAATAATAGGAACAGTGGCTATTATTCTTTCAGCGAGATTTTATTGTGACTGCAGCGCTGTACTTTCAATCGAAACACCAGTTATAAGTATAGCGTTTCAGTGAAGGATACACTGATTGTACTTTGGAGAGTAGAGATAGCACGTGGCTAAATATAGTTGTTGTAACGAAGTTTCAATATTTGTTTTCGCTCATCTATACAGAAGTATTGTAGAAGCCATAGAATTCTACAAGTGGTACTTCACTGGCCTTTTTTGCTACCTGTCTGTATGTGTTTGAGCGGCACTCTCAGTGCTGTATAGCGCAACGAAATTCTACGGACCTCTCAATTACAAAATATCTGTTCTACAAGCCCCAATAGAAAAATAGCAATGTTCCTTTCGTTGGGGCAACTTATATATGATGATAAATTAATTGAACGTTGCGCTCTAAAGTACAATCTGTTCTTCACTGAAATGTTACGCTAGTAACTGGTGGTTCAGTTGCAAGTATAGCACTGCAATCAGTAAAATCTCGCTGAAGGGATCAGTTAATAGTAGCGACTGTTCCCATTATTGATGCACTTTGCAAGCACAGATAGCGTCATTACACGCAAGGCGCATGGAAGCCGTTAATTTCGTAAACGCAGAAAGTTAGACTTGATATAACGAGTTTCTGCATTACAGATTTTGCAGTGGAATTCTCATTCCACTCGTGAAAATCGGCGAGAGAAGTGAGGGACACTGAAGTGGGAACATTTTCACTGAAAACCAATGAATATATATATTCATATATTCATCGGCCCGTCACACTTTCCCCCCATCTTTCTTCCTTCTATTAATTCAACTGGCAACATTTTTACAGACTCATTTTAAGAGAATACGAGAACTATGGTCGTGATAACTTAGGTGGAAATATATAACAACTTTAATGCCACATCTATTTAATTCGAGCACACATAAATTCTTTTCCTAACCTTGAAGAGAATGTGTGTTTGCAGCATAATACCATAATATTTTCCGCGTGATGTTTAGGATTAGTAATTCTCTGAATCCGCGTTATCAAAGTTCACGTTTGCTAGATCAAGCCCGCGGTTTAATTTAATCACTCTCTAAACTGTATTGATTTTTCAGACGACTGAAATAATTACAGCCGTACGTTTCACTGTACTCCGGGAAGCTGTTAATTAGTCACGCGAGTGAGCGTACAGGAATCCAGGGATTGATTGATCGATTGATTTTTCTCTCTCTCTCTCTCTCTCTCTCTCTCTCTCTCTCTTTCTCTCCCTCTCTCTTTTCACGGCGAGGAGCGCACGATTAAATTAACGAACGCGTTTCCAGAGACCGGAAAGTGGCCTGGAAAATGTTTTCGCGATTGGAAAGGTCGTGTCAACTGCATACTGCGTGACGTTCTCGATGCGTTGAATGCCGTCGGGGTCACCTTCGCTGAGGACGACCGCCACATATACTGACACATTAATGCACACGCGAAATGCAGCCCAGTGCTGTTATTCGTGGCGAGTTACGCGGCTGGACGGCGCGCAAACGGTTACACGTGGTAATGAGAATATTTCGCGCGCGACTCCCGGCGACGAATTCAACAGCCGCGACCGTTGCTCTTTCGTTCCCATTTCGCGATTTCGCACGAAAGCGATCACGAGCGAGTCGTCCGGCACGGCCGACGCTCATCCGTTGAATCAACAAGCGACGGAAATGCAGTTCGATCGACGTGCTCGAAAATGCAATCGGATAGCTACGAGTGCCGCTAGTATGCACTCGCGAGATCGTTAACGCGGCATATATATCGCGTCAAATTCGCGAACTTCCGATCTCGCCCAAGTGGAGTCCGCTACTGGAGTCCACACCGGTGGGACTCAATCGAGATAAAAGCGGGATAAACCGTGACCCCGTGATATTTTCGCCGACACAATGTATCACGTTTAATACTTCAATGACACTCAAGTTTATTGTGTGCTCGCAAATATAGATAATCACCTGAGGGGGTTAGCCAGAGGAGCCTGACGGGAGTGAAAATTAAGTAAAATTTGGGGAGTTGCAAAAAGTTGTAAATCAATAGAGATATAGCCCTTAACGTCCGGGGCTGCGCGCGCAATCCCCGGATATCACGACGACACGGCCGTGAGTTATTTTACTAATTCGCGAACTCATCAACCGGCAGCTGGCTGACTGACGTGCCTGAATATCGCGTTTTCCTCCCCCGCCGCTTTCAACGCAATCGCAATCTCTCTCGGCTTCATTTTTGCGCGGATGCGTCATTATACACGGCACAGGTATACACACCACAGGAAATCCGTCATTCTCGGGAGAGAGCGTTCGGAGAAACGCGGCCGCATTGCAATTAATCGATGCGTTTGCTCAAACTCAGTCGGTGGACATGACGCTGGCTTGTTGCGCGCGTGTGGGTGGGTGTGCACGCCTCTGAGAATGCACGGAAAAGCTAATTCGCCGTTTATGTGACAAATGGCGTTGAAAATATTTCCGCGTGTTTTCCGCACCGGCTGTGCTCAACAGCGCGGCGCGCCGAGACACAAAGCGTATCGACGTGGCGGAGATACAGTTAACGCGGTCCGTTAACTCCGCGGTACGCTCAACGCCGGACTTGATTCTTCGCGATCGCTCCCGAAATAATTCGCGACGACTAATGTGCGTGCACACGGCAGTGACGAATTGCAGCACGCACGCGCCTGAATTACCGTCGTTGGCAAGGATGCACTGCTCATACAGTTCTCGCAAAAAATCACGGGAAATCAGAGAGATACGCTAATACTTTCATTTCCTGTAGGAAAACGTATGACATACATACAGAGTGGCTCACGTGACAACCCAGAAACTCAAAAAATACTTGGCGTATCAAAAAGATAATTAAAAAAATATTAAGTTGTTCATGAGAAAGTTTCATGTATTCGAGAAGTTTTTCTAACTATAAGTAAGAAAACATACATACATTTTCTTAGAACTTTTGTTTTTCATGAAAACAATTGTTTATTTTATTTCAATGAATAAATTTGAATTTAAGTAGATATGTTATTAGTATCCACCGAGTATTTTTCATTTTTCAAATTTTTCTCTCACATGTATCCAAAATTTTAGATTTTCGTTATTATTTTTTAATTATTTTTTCCCTTACTAAAGTTGTTCATGAGAAAGTTTCATGTATTCGAGAAGTTTTTCTAACTATAAATAAGAAAACATACATACATTTTCTTAGAACTTTTGTTTTTCATGAAAACAATCGTTTATTTTATTTCAATGAATAAATTTGAATTTAAGTAGATATGTTATTAGTATCCACCGAGTATTTTTCATTTTTCAAATTTTTCTCTCACATGTATCCAAAATTTTAGATTTTCGTTATTATTTTTTAATTATTTTTTCCCTTACTAAAGTTGGCAACATCATATATTTTAATAGGAGCATTGTTTAAAGTGCTTCATAGTGATGATCATAAACAATTTGACGTTGATTTAGAGTCTGAATTAAAAGTTATTCTATACGGTGACATCAAATGACGTTATTATTGACGTTGGAAACGCCATTAATACGTCATTAAAACGTCATTCGATGTCATCACGTTTGCTGGACTTGATAGTTTTCCGCCCAAATCCTGAGTCAATGTAAAATTGTTTGTGCAATATAGATTAATCTCTAATTTTTTCATTATCCTGAAATATGGGTAGTATACGTAAGGGGAACGACGCGCAATTCGGTAAAAGTTTCCGCGAACTAAGCGCGCGCTATGAGCCGTGTAATGACCCAGCCGCTATGCATTTTAAAGCCTCGCGTAAATAAGTCTCCACATTAGCCCGCGACGGAATATCGAGCGTCTCGCCTTTATATTTCGGCGCACGATAACCACCGCTAAACCAGTGTAACCGTTATTCGCAATATTGAGGATGCTGAAAATTTTAGCGACAGAATACTGATATTTTCCTACGAAGTTTACGTTCTATACATAGAAAAGGATAGCGTGATTGTGTTAATGACGATCGTCTCTGCAATATCGACATTTGTCGAGTTCGGCTTCAGCATCCCCTTAAGTCAGGTCTCGGGAAACGTGTATTTATTTTTATCGAGTCGATTTCCCGGTCGCAAAACTACACAGATATAATAGTCGCGGACGACTGCGCGGTGCTGTGTCGAATGGTATAAAACCGCGGCAGATCACTGTCGCGTAATTGCATTTGTGCCGCTACCTCGTGACGAGAGTTTTCCGTGACGAGATGAGACGAGACGTGAACGCGAACGAGACATCAACGACGAGCGACGAGAGGCATGCTTAACGGCAAGACGCGAGGCGACAACTATAAATCGAGTCGTGAACTCGAGAATTCAACGCAGCCTGGAGCTCATAATCCCCGAAAAGATTTGCGGACCACCCGGCAACGCTCGCGAATTTCACTCGCAACGTTGGAGAGTTAACAGATTAGATCTTATTCCCCTCAATTTATGAGCTAATACCTTCCGAGCGAGTGCTTGATTTACGGCCGCAATTTTTCCCACAAGGCGCGCCTAATTCCGTCCCGGAGATTTCCGCGCGCCCGACGTCTCGTAAATTCGCGGGACAGCAAGCGAATCGAAATTAGGTTAAAAGTCGAACCTGCGTGCGCGCGCAAGTGTGTGTGTGTGTGTGTGTGTGTGTGTGTGTGTGTGTGTGTGTGTGTGTGTGTGTG
>NW_022639532.1:609899-611529 GCF_010583005.1 Odontomachus brunneus
GTGTGTGTGTGTGTGTGTGTGTGTGTGTGTGTGTGTGTGTGTGTGTGTGTGTGTGTGAGAATCTCTCGTAAAGTGCAAAATGAGTACACGCACGTGCGTATTGTATACACAGCACAAACACGTTTCACACTTTGTTTCACATCTCTCTCCCTCTTTCTCTCTCTGCCTTTTTTCTCACCACTTTGTGCTCTTCTCTTGCAGACGTTCGGAATTCGACGGTAACTCGACGGAGGACAAAGTGGGCGACGATGCTTCGAGAGAGCGCGAACATTTCGCGACAGAGTAATACGCCGGACGGATTGATGGCCGACGTGTAAGGTAACAGGAAGCGATAAAGTATTGCGCGAGGAAGTACGGTAAACGACGGTTTCGTGGCGCGCGCGTATCAACGCGCACTTCCTTCATTTCACAGAAGTGGTATGAAGGGCTCTGAGATTAAAAATCAATTACGGGAAAACAAAGGACTTATAAGAGCCAAGGAAGTGGTTAATGTACTTTTTGTATATATTAATATAAAATTTCTCTTTCGCCCTCCCACTTCCTTGTGCTTAACTTTTATAGATCCTTCATTTCAGCTGAGAGTTTAAAAAAAATACCTTTTATCGATCTTCCGCTGGATGTTAGGGAGAACCTTAGCAGAAAACAGAAAGGCGGAAGCCAATCAGAATTTGCTTGTAGAAAAGCAGAAGCCAGTCGATCATCTGGCCGTCGGCACAAGTTTTGATTGGCTTCTGCTTTTCCGCCAAGGTGTGAATATGCTTTTACATGAGAAACGCGCGGGGTGAAAAGAGCGAGGTGGTCCAGAAATATACGTCGATTCCCGGAGCGATTCTCCGGAGCCTCGCGAAAAGAATCTCGGCGAGTCGCAATCACTAAATGGATCAAACTTAAATTTAAATTGCTATTCCACCGTGCACGCGACTTCGTCGTTTCACGTATTACCACGGGAATTGCACGTGATCGCGAGAGTTCGTTAATAGAGACTCTCTCTCTCTCTCTCTCTCTCTCTCTCTCTTTCTCTCTCTCTGTCTTGTTCTGCTGTTTCCGATACGGTAAACGCCGCGTCAACTCGCGTGCACGGTGACTGATGGTGATCTAGAATGAAAATCGCCACGAAAGCTCGCCGGTTGTCTCACGTCTCCGATGGACAGAGGCTCACCGTCGTTCGCGATGCATCCACGATATATCGCGTGAATTCTCAAGTCTCGTGCATGATTGGATCGATCTCAACGAGCTACAATTTAACCCTCTGCGAGTTAAACTAATGTATTTTTTAAACTAGAGCAGTTGATCGACAGATTCAAAATCTATAAAATACCTCCTCGGAGTTGTCCAAGTTTCTCACGAAATTTCGAATAACGTAACTCTCTCTCTCTCTCTTTCTCTAAGAGCCCAAAGTTAATCGCGATTAAGACGATTATCTCAAGCTTCGGGCGCTTCCCTGTTAACCCTCGATTACCGATCACTCGCGATGTTCGTGATCATTAATCACGTATTGATTTGCTCGCCGATCGCAGATAGGTAGGTCATTAATTTTATCACGTTTCGCCGAAGCGTGCCTTCAGGCGGTGGAAAGAAGACGAACGAGATAAGGAGGAGGAGGCGGAGGAGGAGGAGGAGAGGAGGAGGA
>NW_022639532.1:611668-624917 GCF_010583005.1 Odontomachus brunneus
GGAGAGGAGGAGGAGGAGGAGGAGGAGGAGGAGGAGAAGGAGGAGAAGAAGAAGAAGAAGCAGAAGGTGCAAAAGACCTGAGGTCTCGCCAGGGTGGAGGCGGCGTGAGATGGTGAATGTGGTGGTTGATAAGCGACGCGGGGCACAAACGGCACGAGGTAGATCCGGCGGATCGGCGAGTCTCACCGCTTCTCCGCGGCTGATCATCCCCGTGGCGAGCGGCGAACGGTGGACCCACCCTCCGTGCACCCTCGTGGTCGCGCGAGCGCCCTTCGTCGTGTGGGACCGCGGCGAGGTGAATCCGGCGAACGGAAAGGAACGCGCCGAGCGCTGCATCGCGGAGGCGGGGGCGTTGAAGGAGAGGAGGTATCGGGAGGAATAAAAGGGCCTCGTGACGGAGGGGCTTCGCACGGCCCTGGCGCGACTGCGGCACTGTACCCCTACGGGGGGTTCGCTGCCGAACACACCGAATCCACCGTCCACCCCGGAACACAAGTCTCAAGTAAGTCTCCGCGGCGATCGCGGAGAAAGTCATTCGCGCACAGAAATATAACTTCACTGACCTCTTCAGCGGTGATTCAGGCTGCGTGATTTGCTGCTAGTATTGAAAATCTATGGTGTACGTGACATGAACTATGGATTTTCAATACAGTGAAGAACGCAACCTTAACTCTTTGAAGCACAGGACCTTTAAAATTTTAATTCCAATAAAATATTTACATGTCTAGAATGACACAACAGTTCATTCCTGTTGAAATTAATTTTTCCTATTTCTACAGAACAAACGCGCAAACTGAATCGAATACTAACAAAAAAAAAAGAAAAAAACAAATAGAGTGCATCACTATAGAGATCACTGTGCCTGAAGCTATGATTTGGTTCTACTAGGTGATCTCATGATAAAACTTTTGTGCCCTGAAGAATTAAAATACCTGCACGGTTCCCCCATAAAGTAGGGATTTTTATATAAATAAGAGCTATATAATTATTTTATATAAATAAGAGCGTCTAGATTTTTATCTTTACTGATATTTTTTTCAAAGAGTCTTAATATAAAATAAAAAATATGATACGAAATATATCTAATTTTCATTCGTATTTGTTATGAACGGGCAAAAAAGTACAATGATTTAAGCAGATCAAAAGGAATTTCCCAAGTAGAAAAATGTCCGGAAACTTTTTTACCTGAGTTAATATTTTACTGCGTGAAAGTTTTCCGAGCATATCACTGAAAAGGTTCATTAAGTAATATCATTAAGTATTTCATAATTAAATATCTGACGCGAATACCTAATATATATTATTAATGAATATAATTAAGTGCTTGATAAGTACTTAACACAAACATCAATAAATATAATTAACTCTCCACTTGTACAATGTTTGGTCCGTGAGACCAGAACAAATATTCAATCGCCCTTTCCATTTGTTTGAAAGTCGCGCAAATCTGTTTGCTAGTTGTATCGCGCTATTATCTTACAACCGCGATATTCGAGACGTTTCCTATATCTCTGGGAAATATGTATTGATTTCCACTAAAGTCATACGGCAATTTAAAGCTGCCCTGACAGATCGTACTGTACAGATTCAAAAACGTGACAGTACGGCGCGGCCGATCAAGTAACTTAACGAGCAGCACCAGCCGAATTTCAGCGGGCGACTCGAACTTAGCTCGAAAACTGCTTTTCGCTGTCATTGCCAAGAGTACACCGTCGCGATCCGCACCGCTGTGTTCGCAGGGATGCTCGAGAGGTCGCGAGTCGGCGAACAGATGCGGCAGTTTGGGGAGTAGCGCGTGTGACACGGGGGATACATCGCAGTCGCAGCCATCGCGGGGGCAACAGCAGCAGCAGCAGCATGGAGCTGACGGCGGCGCGCGGGACGGCGACCTGCTGTCGTCCGCGATCCGGCGGTTCAATTTCAAATCGGCTGGCGGCAGTCGTAGCTGTCGCACAGTGCCGAAAGTCGTGGTCATGGGCTCCAGCACGGCGTCCGAGACCACGATCAACACGAGCACCGACAGCGCCAACACGATGCTCACCATGGTAGGTACCAGAGTAGAAATTTATCTAGTTTCTGACCAGTAACTGTCCAGAAATTTTTGGCAACTGGCTAGTTTTTAGTCAGTTTTCTTGGCTAGAAACTGACTGGTCGACGCTCACCTCGTCAAAACACTTGACAGTTCAACTAGATAGTTTCAGATCAGTTTTTAACTAGATTTGGATCAGTATCTAACCTGTTTATTAGCAGTTTCTAAGCAGTTTTTCACTAGTTTCTATGTAGTTTTTAACTATTTTATGAGCATTTTTTTGTCGGTTTCTGATCAGCAGTTTCTAAGCAGTTTTTTACCAGTTTTTATGAACATTTTTTCTCAGGGAAAAAACTGATTACTGGCTAGACAGTTTTTATTAGCTAGGATTAATTAGACAGTTACTGTTTTGAAATTTGGCAAAAAATACTGGCTATTCTTTCATGGCCAATTGCTAGTCAGAAACTAGGCTTGAAAAAATAGTAAGTAAATATTGGATAGTTTCTGCCCAGTAAAAACTCTGAAAATACTGTTCAGTATTTTTGGGCCAGTTACTTGTTAGAAACTCTACAAGAAAAATGGTAAGGAAATGCTGTGCATTTTCTGCAAAAAATTTGAAATTACTGACGTATTTTTTTGAGATAGTTCCTGGTCAAAATAAAATAAAATATTATATTAAAGATGAGAAAAAATAAAAAAAATAAAAATTATAAAAATTTAATTTTAATAGAATTATTGTTTCGATACATATATAGTTAAATTATTTATAACTATTAACAAACTGAAAAAAATAGATACTGATCAAAAACCGACAAAAAAATGCTTATAAAATAGTAAAAAATTACATAGAAATTAATAAAAAAAACTGCTTAGAAATTGCTAATAAACAGATTAGATACTGATCAAAATCTAGTTAAAAACTGATTTGAAACTATCTAGTTGAACTGTCCATTTCTTGACGAAGTGAGCGTCGATCAAACCAGTCAGTTTCTAGCCAAGAAAACTGACCAAAAACTAGCTAGTCATCAAAAATTCCTGGGCCCTTATTCTTGAAATAGTTGCGTATACATAAGTTTTACTGCGCAGGTTTAATCATACCATAAAATAGCTGTATAAGCTGCGCAATGAAAATTACGCATACGCAAAAAATCCAAGAATAGAGGCCCTGGACAGTCACTGGTCAGAAACTGGATAAATTTCTACTCGGGGTTACGATCATTTTCAAGCCCGATTTTCGAGCAGCGCGCTCGCGGTTATTTTCAAATTTCGAACCAGCCCCGCGCCGAGTGGACAGGCAGGCGATGTACACGGCAATGTAAATGTTGCAAAATACACAGAAAGTTCGGCCACAAGCGAGCCAACGGCAATGTGCGAAGCGGCTGATTAAAAAGTAAAATTGAAATTGCAGTCGAAGCTGAAATTACGCTTGAAGACCCCATCATGCTGACGTGCGTGTTATCGAGTTAAAAATAATTGCACAGAGAGCACAATGAAATATAAAATGTAATGAGAAAGAAAAATAATAAAATTTTATTCGCGAGAGCTACTATTGATACGGAACCGACGAGGACTCGCTAAATACGTGTGTTACATTATTAACCGTCATCGTGCGCCGTTGTAAAACCAATTACGAGACTCGAATGGCGATGTACACAACGGGAAGTCGGGAAACATCATTATTTCGGTATTTAATTGATCTCGGTTATTATTGATTATCAATATTGACATTAACACTGAACTACACCGCGTGTTTTTGCAAGGATAGTGCTAAATTTAAACGTCCACCATGTAACGCCGATGCCTGCACAAGCTCGTAAACGTCATGGCGGTAAACGTTGCGTCAGGCAATAATTGATAATTGATAAAGTCATGATAACGCATCAAAGAACGGGCAAAGTTGGCGAGCTTCGATACATTGCCGGAGGAACTTGCGCTACTCGAAGAATCCACAAGGAGAGCCTGCTGCTCACGTTGGAATTTAATGAGCGCCTTTGCGTGTTCCCTATCCATATTTCAGACTTCAGCAGTTAGACACAAAGGCAATGTACGAGCCTCGTCATATAGACCCTTTCTTGCTCGGCTGTGAGGCTCGGAATTAATTTTTAACGCGTTAACAAATACGCCTGTCCCTTGTACAAAGTCCTCTTTCTCTCGTAGTCGTTTATTCTCACGTCCCCTCGGCCAACATCTAGTTCGCCGAGACGCCTACGCTTCTGCGAGTCTTTGAGCGCGAATCAAGCAGAAAACGAGAGACTCCCATAACCCCTCGAATGGATAATTTTCCGAGAGAAGTTAGTCAAAAACTGGCCAGTGTTTACTGACTAGGATTTATTAGGTGTTCAGAAACTGGCCTGGAAACATTGGCCAATGTTTCTTGACCAGTTACTGGTCAGAACCTAACCGAAGAAAAATGGTAACTGAATGGTAACTGTCAATTCCTAACCCTATCTAGTGCCCGGATAGTTTTATATCTCTAAGGCCTAGATTTCATAAGGTTACCACCTTATGAAACCTTTGTAAACCTATGAAACTTATGAAACTTATGAAGCTTATGAAACTTTTGTAAACCTAGTCAGCACCTAGCACACATAGTGCTAGGTGCTGACTAGATTTACAAAATAGGCTCTAGATAATACCTACACTATAAAAACTGATGTGTTAAATTTAACATTTCATGTGTCCCAGATCATCCACTCTCGTTTATGTGTAACTTTAACACAAAACAAATGTGGTAAAAAGTAACACGCATAATATGTAAAAAATTAACACAAGAATTTAACACTTAAATACCGTCAGAAATCACAGTTTATGTTAAAATGACATATGTATAATGTAAATTAACTAAAATTAAACTTTAATATTTAACATTTGAGAGAAATATTAATCTATGCTTTTGATGAAATGAAAATGTTAAATTGACATAATCTATGTCTAACATATTAAATATGTCAATTTAACACAACCTGTGATTCCTAACGGTATTCAAGTGTTAAATTCTTGTATTAATTTTTTCCATATTATGCGTGTTACTTTTTAACACATTTGTTTTGTGTTAAATTTACATATAAATGAGAGTGGACGATTTGGGACACATGAAATGTGTTAAATTTAAATTATGTTCAAAAAGGGCCTGTGAGGTTTAGGTACAAGAAGTGCACAAATTTATTTTAATTACAAAGTTACGTATTATATTAAAAATGTTATTAAGTCGTAAAACGCATCAGCAAACGTTTCGATCCTTCATTGGATCTTTTTTAATGTATTACTACGGTGATAGACGCATTTAATTATTACGCACATACATAGGGATTTTAGTGAAGAAAGGAAAGTCTGCTGCACGGGCTCTCAAGCAATCACTAAAAAATCACTATGTATGTGCGTATCGAAATAATTAAATGTGTCTATCACCATAGTAACTTCGTTGTAATACATTGAAAAGGATCCAATGAAAGATCGAAACGTTTGTTGTTGATGCGTTTTACGACTTAATAACATTTTCCTGTCATAATTTTTGTACGGTGCAAGATTAGAAAATTTGGTTGCAATTTTTACTACAATATTTTCGCCGTGTAGTCCTTCAGTTTATTCATTGCCGCCAGTTCGCGATTCCAGATTAAAGATCACCGCTCCTTTTGCGTTTCGCGCAACATCAAGGTTTCTTAAAGGAATTTAGATACGTAATACGTAACTTTGTAATTCAAATAAATTTGTGCACTTCTTTCTTGCATCTGGCTCTCATAGGCCCTTTTTGAACATAATTTTGATTTTAGAGCTTTTTATTGTAATTAAATAATTTTTGTTAAATTTAACACATCAGTTTTTACGATGTAGGTAAGCTGGCTCGCATTTAGGCTACTTCGAGTAAGAATTTTCACACGGGTAATACAGGCTTTAAGGTTCCTGGAGAATCGCATCATCCATCTCTTTTTAATGACGTCAGAAGCGAGAAAACACATGCTAAAAATTCTTGCAAAATACGTCGAGATAAACAGATATATTTACAAAACGACATTTGCGATCGATTAAATACACCTCTAAAATACTCCGTACACTTTCCTTTTGTTCTAAAAATTAATAGATAATCGGAAAATTAATATGACGAGATAATGAAGAAATTAGATTAGAAAAGACGATTGCACGTCACATTTATTTTATAACTATCTGTTGATTGTTATAATAAAAGGAAAGTATACGGAGTATCTTAGAGGTGCACTGAGAGAAAAGACTGGTAACTATAACAAACTGCATTTAGTTACAGAAATTCATTGAATCCTTAGTAACTAATACTAAATATGACAATAATTACCAAATATTTAATAGATCGGGAGTATGACGTAATTGCATTCACAGTAACATCAATTAAATAATTTAGTAATAGTTACTTAATGTTAAATATTTAATATGAAATATATTACAGTTATGAACAGATATTTGATAATTGTTATGAAATCGTTATATCCCATATAATAAAAAATTCAGTAGGTACGAGTTCTATTTTGTTACCAGTATAAGTATGTTTTGTTGCAGCACAACGAAAAATTCATTCATTTGCAGCTATTACATCGTTTCAATATCTATTATTACAGATAGTTGGTTGAATCTATCAAAAATTTTGTAACTATTACAAAATCGCTTATTTTGCTCAATTATTCAATAAGTTTTATTTACCAAATATATTCTGGAAGCAAATAAATTTTACTTCTGTCAAATAAATAATTTATTTTACAGAACTAAATTAATTAATAAGTATTGCCATAGCTTTGGCCCGCTATATTTACGTTTATCATTTAGTAATAGTAACTAAATTTTGATAATATTTACTAAATTCTTCTCTCAGTGTATACTTAATCGGTCGCAAATGTCGTTTTGTGGACATATCTGTTTATCTCGATGTACTTTGCAGGAATTTTTAGCATACGTTTTCTCGCTTCTGACGTTATTAAAAATGACGTTATGGATATTGCGAATCCCCAGGAGCCTTAAGAATCTGACTAACTTGATCAGTTACTAGCTAGAAACTGGCAAATTTTCTACTCGCCTGCCATTCCGTTCCTCAGGTGACGACGACGGACGGGGAGCAGCCGGACGACAGTTTCGACTTGATCGACGTGCCGGCCGAGATGTCGCCTCCCGCTACGGCTCCGTCGCAACCGTCCATCCACGCCGGTCACCGACACCCGGACGACGCCGCGGTCAGCCGTTCCTCGTCGCCGGTGTCGCCGACCTCGCCGATCTCCGTCGCGGCACCGGTGAGCCGACAGACACCGCCGCCGCCGCCGCCGCCGTTGGTGCCGTCGTCGCCCTCCTCGCCGATGTGCACCTTCAACGGCACCGAGGCGGGGCCGTCGACGACCCGCTGCTCCCGTTTGAGACTCGACTCGACTCAGCCGGACGGCGGTTCTAAGATGATCACCGGCTCCTCGTCGAGCGCTCACGGCGCGAGCAACAGCACGGAGGGCGCCGTCGTGCCGCCACCCACGCCGATGATCGGCGCGCACCAGGACACGCGGTTCACCTTCGGCAGCGGCAGGACGCCGCCTCTACCGGATCTACGAGCGGCGGACTTCTTCAGGTGAGTTCGCACGATAAGCCAGGTAATTTATTGTTTTTCTCGAATGGCGCTTTCGACTCTGAGGGTGATTCCGTGATTGAGCGGGAGAGGCAAAAGACGACTGTGAGACGTAGAGGTCTTATGTGCAAGACGAATGCGTGCCGGGACGATGCTCTGCACCATATCGAACCGACTCGAGACGTGCGAGAGATGCGCAGCTTGATATGATTATAACGTGACAAAAGTGACGTCGAAAATTCCGGGAGAGTCGTGCGAGCATTGTGAGATAATTCGACACTTAATATTTATTTATTATCTTGAGCAAGCGGGAGGAGAATTCTCCAAGTTCGCGAACAAGATCGAGCGGTGATATGTGTCGAACGTGTGCATAACATTTTTAAACAAATGTATAACATTTCCTGTCATAATTTTTGTGCGGTGTAAGATTAGAAAATTTGGTTGCAATTTTTACTACAATATTTTCGCCGTGTAGTCCTTCGGTTTATTCATTGCCGCCAGCTCGCGATTCCAGATTAAAGATCACCGCTCCTTTTCCGCTTCGCGCAACATCAGGGTTTCTTAAAGGAATTTAGATACGCCTCGCCGCTATCCTTTTCCTTTCTCTTTCCCTGCCCCGGATGGGTCCGCTGAATGTACTTTGGAGCAATTTCCGAATCGAGCCTTTCGCTAAATTTCGCCCTAGATCTCGGGGAACGTGTAGTCGGAGGGTGTGTTTTCGGCTCGACCGTAAATACATCGCTCGCCGCCTCTCTCGTGTAATCACGGCGAAAGCGTAGAGACCTGCACTTGCTTTGCGTTTAGCACCCCCGTGAGAGGCTCCGTGGATGCGGGCCAGCCCGATTCGGCGGGCGACCCGCGCACGTCGATTCGCAACCTGGTGGCCGCGCAAGACAAGCAGAACGCCCGAGTGGGATATCAGATAGATTACACCAACGTCGGCAAAGGGGCCAGCGTGAATCAAGGGAACGACAAGGGAGTCTCCGATCTCAAGCGGAGTCAAAAGAGGCCCAACATCAACGTGACCACCAATCCGCTCGACATATCCCTCATAGGCGGCCAACCGTGCAACACCCAGGGCTGTAACGCTCAGGGTAGCGGGAGCGTCAAGTCTCGAGGACGATCAGCCGGTGAGTTTGTCTTTATCTGTCGCTCTCGTAGCGCCGCGCGGAGGAATGTGTATACGGAGGGAACGTTGTCGTGAAATTTACAGCAAAATCGCTGCAATTGTCAGCCATACAGCTGAGTTGTGACCGAAATTATACTGTATACGTCTGCTGAAAAAGTTACGCATGTTTGACTTTTCGTCGCAAAATTCTTGCGATTCACGTTTCGTTTCACAGAACGTCACAGATTTACTGTAGCACCTTTTGACTTTCTTGGAGTAGCATCTCACTCGAAAACGAACGAAGAATGGCGGTACTTGTACCCGAAACGATAAAGAGCGAAAATACTGTTACTCGAAATCGCGAGAATGAATGCGCGTCACTTGGAGTCGATTCTGACTCCGTGTGGGTGAATATTTCGATCCATCAGGGTGAATGTGACGGTGGACTGCACCGAATTCACTTCTCAATTTCAAGTGAAAATATTCACTCGACATCTTGGAGTGGGGAATCCACTCTGAGTGAGGGACAAATCATTCGAGTGACTCGGTGGTCACTCCGCTATTGGAGTGAAATTGCGCTCCAAGAAATTTAGAGAATATTTCATATCGCACAGTGCCGGTGCAGTCCAGCTTTACTAAAGAAAATTGTGAAAAGAGATATAATTTTAACGTAATTTTCACTACAATATTGTCTCCGTCTACGACAGTGTACGTTCGCGTGTCCGAGTAGAAAGCTTCGTCGCTTTCGCTATTTTCAATGCGACGGCGTCGTGAGGGAAACAATAACGCACGACGTGAAGATCCAAATTCTCGCGCCCCGTCATTCGCCCCATATTCGACGTTGCCCCTGTTGCTTTTTCTTTTTCTTTTTTTTGTAGTTTGAAGGACGCGTCTGTTCCTCTTTCTCTTACTCACTCTCTCTTTCTCTCTCTCTCTCTCTCTCTCTCTCTCTCTTTCTCTCCCTCTCTCTTTCTGTCTCTCTCTTTCTCTTTCTCATCTTCACTCCAAGAACTCGTCCAATTTATGCCCGCGATAATCCACCTGATGAACCGTGATCATTCGAGTGAAGATCGATCGCGCGCGGCCCACCATTACGAATTGAAAGGCAAGCAGCCGGCAACCTCGCTTAGCATCGATCGCGAGTCAACGATTTCGTCCGTCAGTTGTGTCACTTAGTCGCGACGGTGTATCGCTAACCAGAGTTATTTAACCATGGCTATCGACGTGACCGGTTCTATAGTTCCGAGTCGTTAAACTGGTAACTTCCAGTTAGCGAAACTCGCCGGCTCTAGATCGCGGGAGGCAGCGGAGTAGAGTCGGCGATAAGCTTATAGTCTCTCTCGCCCGCGACTTATCGGTACTATAAGGAGTACCCCGAGACCCTAGCCAGTAAACCGACACGCGGAGTCGCGTTCAATGTCATTGTCGAAACGATTGCAGAAGAATCGCGTACGTCTGCTCGCCTCGCACCCACGTCGGGGTGCTACGCGTCGTCTCGCTTACTCTCCCGAGGATCGAGATCACTAGTCGCTTCTCACCCTTGCGTCTTGCCTTTCTACGGATCCCACGACAAGTTTCAAGGACACCTCCGCGCTATATCGGATAGAGGGATAAAGTTTGGCTAACCAGACTCGGTGTTAACTGACATCGCTGTGCGAATCGACCGCGTGTGCGTGCGTGCGTGCGTGCGTGCGTGCGAGGGAGAGAAAACGAGAGAGGGATCGAGGGAAGTGGACGGTACCTCTAAGGAAATGAATTGATGTTCTTTTCTTTCAGAATCTCATCCACTCGTTTCAGCCATTCATTCATGGGTCAGGCTCTTTTTCCCGTTTTGCGCAATAGGTATAACAGCCCGGCGAATAGACGATGTATAGTCATTCTCGTGTCCACGGGGAGAGGGGGGCGGCCGTCGAAAGTGCGCGAGACTCGCAATGACGATAATGACGACGACGACGATGGTGATGATGATAATGGCGACTAGCGCGACAATGACTACCACGACTTGTGATAACGACGACGAACGACAGCCGGCGAACGTGACCCGGAAAACTCGCCACTTTCCTTCGACGGCCGCCCTCTTTTCGGTGGTGCCGCGTGGATACACACAGTGTACGGTAACGTGCGACTATGCGAATGCGCTTGGGCTTCTTCTCTTTTGTTCCTCCATCTCTTGCTTACGCTGCATCTCTGTCGTATTTCACGTTGTCCATCACACGCTTGCCGTCTCTTTCGCGCGTATCCCAGACGCCGGCTGCGAGCGGCGGCAACGACGACGACGACGACGACGACGACGACGACGACGACGACGGCAACGAGAACAACGCTTATCGACCCCGTGGGGGAGAAAGGGGAAAAAACACGAAGATGGATATTACGTCCTTGACGAAAGTCGCTCCCGCGAGACGGTCTTCGTGAGACTCGCGCGATGTCGTCGACGTTCTTAATGTCGCCGCTCGTTGTACCGTGGAGTCTGGCGACGGGTGAAATCGGCGTCGTAGCCGAGGTGGAATGTCTGTCACCGTTGACGTTAATTCGATCCCTCGAATACCCGAAAGCTCGCCGAGTCTACCGAGCGCGCTCGATCGGCTCATCGGCGACGTGAGTCTCTCCGTCACCGTTGCGAAACCGCGTTTGCATACAAGTATTGATATTCGCGCGAACAACTTTTCTCGCCTAAACACGGGTTTCAGAAGGGAGACGAAGAGCCGATCAAGTCTTTGCCAAGCTTCCTCAATCTTTATGGGCTCATGGGAGGAGGTGGTAACGCGAGATATTGTTGTCGATCTTCAAAAATAAACGCCTAATTGTTCCTTTTTTTTTTTTATTTCTGTCTCTCAGGAATTAAGGTAAAAGTATCTGTGTCCGGCGAAGCATCTACTCGAACATTCTTATTGTTTCGGTCTCGGAAATACGGATATTGCTTAAATTTCCAACATAAAATATATGTATACATGTTGAATATACAGAGTGTTCCAGATTCGTCTCTGCGACATTTGCGGGAACGTGAAATTGAGATGAACGTAAAAGTCCGTCGAGAGGACTTATGTTCCATACTATGCGATATTTACAATAAATATTAATTAAAAATGATTGGTGAATGATGCGAAACGCGATATGGTAGGTGAGTTATAGCGGCTCCGTCTGCTGTTGGTACACATTAGATCAAACTGAACAAAAAAGTTCTCTACCACTTTGCAAATGGCCATATAGATTTTTAGATGTTAAAGAAGATTTGCGTGTTATCGCGTGCAGTATGTAACAATTTTCTCTCATTAATGAATAAAAATCTACGTGATTATCTGCAAAGTAATAAAGGACCTTTTTGTTCAATTTGACATAATGTACAAATACACGACGGCATACATCGCCGCTACAATTCATTTATCATATCGCGCGTGATCATTCACCATCTTCTTCACCAATCTTCCTTAATTAATATCTCGAGATTTATTGCGAAAATCGCAAAACGGTATAGAACTTTTATGTTCACCTCAATCTGTTCTACATTCCGACGAAAGTTGCGAGGACGAATCTGGGACACTCGTATACATAATCTGTGTTGAAAGTTTAAATATTCTCATTTAAAAGGACCAAACAAATAAAAATGTCCAGAATTAGTTGCGCGTCCGGAACTTAGTGCTTTTACCCTCAATCTATTTTTGAAATTCCATATGTACTTGAAACAACTGAAAGAAAAAATTCGTTATTTGGAAAGTGCTGCATTTTCCGAAAGAAAGCCAAGATCGCATCTCGACGCTTGGGATTTCCGCCCCCTCCGTACTTCTGCTTTCTCCTGTCTTATGTGTATCGCGAGATGAAGATTTTATCGTTATAGATTTAGATAGATACATGGATGGATGGATGGATATAGATAGATAGATAGATTGATGGACGTACAGGGCGGTATTCATAATCGGATTTTGTATTTAAGATCGTTTCGGGTTTATCCTCAGATACTCGACGGCCCACGAAACGATCCGTGCGGCGTCTGAAGACGAGCTCGAGAGAAGATCTTGAATATGAGATCCAACTGTGTGGATACGATCCAATTGGATGCTTAAAATGTTTTGAAGCGCCGCACGGACTGATCGTCGCTTTTCTTTAAGCGCGCCTCGAAGCGTTTGCAGCGTCTGCACGGATCTCGTAGCCGATGAATACCGGCCATAGATGGATAGACGTAGACTCATCTAGGCGCGATATCGATCCCTGCGAGCTGATATCGCCCGCTTCGGCTACGCCGCCGTGTTTGGCGACGCGAAAGAGAGCGCGCGACTTGGGAATGTGCGCTTAGCGACTGACTTCTGCTGCCGAATCACGCTTTATCGTGTCACCTGTTTGTTTCTATTCACTGGTACACACTACCGGTGTCCGCGGGATCGCCGTCCTCGCTACCGTTTCCCCGTTATCCCCGTTATCGTCGCTTTCGTCACGATGCGCGCGGCGCCGGATGGGATCTCGGTAATTGCAATTGCGCGCAAGACCGAGAACGAGAGAGAGAGAGAGAGAGAGAGAGAGAGAGAGAGAGAGAGAGAGAGAGAGAGAG
>NW_022639532.1:625086-637735 GCF_010583005.1 Odontomachus brunneus
GAGAGAGAGAGAGAGAGAGAGAGAGAGAGAGAGAGAGAGAGAGAGAGAGAGTTCGCAGATTGCGGAACTTTTGTTTAAACGAGGGGAGAGCCGCGTCTTGGAGATTCCCGTCGGTGCGCGTTACCCGCGGGGCAGACCATCAGAAATTACAACCACGCCGGGAACGATCTCGGATGAAAAAAGTTTACGCGCCGTAACTCGCGCTCGCCCGCATCGCGAAAGGATCACTTTTAGCTGCGGCGTGGTATTGGCCCGTTAACGCGCACTCTGCGAATTCGATGCATTTCGAAAAAAAAGAGGAGAAATCGTGAAACTCGCGAAAGTAGGGGAGATTGGGCCTAGATGGTCTCAGGGGCCTATGTTGCTCACGTGCTTTCTGCACAGTGGATACAAAACCGCAAAATGGTCCTTTCGGGACACAGATACTTTCCCTTAGTTTCATCAAAATCGGCATAATGTGGCAGGTATTAGAAGAAAGCTGCCTCTATCGTATGCGTACAGTCACGATAATCAGTTGTCTGAGAAGTTGTAACTTGGAAATTTGCTGAAATATGGGACATTTAGCCCCGACCTCCCCTAAAGACGATATTAACGAATATTCGTCGGTGGATTTATTGACCGATCGTACGATCACCTGCTGAATTTTTCCCGCGGCACGCTCTTTCATCAAAATGCCACGCGAGAATTCTCTTCGATCAAATACTTTCATCTCGCATGATAAAAAAAAGGTTGATCGCTACTCGCGCGAAAATTTGCACATTTCACTTGTGCATTTCAGAGCGAGAAATTCTGCAAAGCGATTCGGATTTTTCGAAAATTCGATCGTGCATTATCGTATGTATGCGAGATACGTTTCAATTTAATATTCCTGCACTAATTTTCAATGTAACAATTTCCTGATTAAGTGAACAAGTCGCATCACTTCGGATTTATTCTTCGTTTGAGCTCCTCAAGATGAATTTCTCAAGATGAATTTCTGCTGTATAACGCAAAAGTACAATATTTTTTATACCTCACAATCGCGGATTATCAAGTTCCCCAATGAACTCTACTCACCAATCAAGCCTCAATTTAATATTCCGCCAAAGTAAACGCCACTTGTGAAATTAATCGAAGAGCGCGAGTTTCTCCCTCGCTTCTCATTTTCGATCTCCCATCTTCGGTTGTTTACGGCGGACAAACTGTTCGTGCCTGGACATTTCTTTTCTGCGCTGAGAAAAATCCGTCAAAGATACCACGGATTCGAGACTCGATCGATTCTGTACACTTTAACGCCTTACACGCGCGTTGAAACACGAACAGGATAACAATAAGAATCGACACGTGCCAGCAAGCAAATTTCACAAACACTGCACAGTGTAAGAATCTAAGTAAAATCTGGTCAAAGATCCAATTTTATACGTTGAATGACCTTCACCTCTAATGTATTGATATATTTTTACATAATTTATTAATTTTTATCTACTTAATTGTTAAGCTACTAACATTAACGCCAACCTGCGGTATTTCTTACGATTTTTCAACTGAAAACGTAATAGATTTTGACGAGAGTCAGTATTTTGTAATATTTTTCTCCTTCTCGTGGCAAAACTGTTATTTTAAAATTGTTATTTCAATAATATGAAATATTATAAAATTGAGAAGTAAGTACGATTTTTTCATCCCATAATTTTTCGACAAGGTTTTATTATACTTTCGGGCATTCTCTTCACCAACTTTTGACCGATTTGAACGAAATTAGTTACTTTTCACGAGCCTGTGGGGAATATAGGCTACATGAAACCTGACCATTCTACCCTCTCTACGTTCCCATAAAAATTGCGGAGGAGAGTGTGGGACACCATGTATACAACTAATTTAACTTGCCAAATTGCTGCCCAGAAATTACTTATTTAAATTAAAATATTGTAAATTTGAATTTAAATCATGATTTATGATGGCCAGAGGAATATCTTAAAATCTTGCACTGTGCGCGCTGCTACCAGAACTGATCAGATCCGCGCGCGTTGTATCGGAAGTGTCGCCGCGACGCGCCATCATCGTCAGGACGTCAGGTGAGACGGCGATCCCGTTTGGACCATTTCGCGCGAAATGCGCGCCTCCCGGCGACTTCGCGGGGAGGATCGCCGCGGAGAAGCGGCAAAGGAACCGAAGGGGTGCGCGTTGGCGCACCCGAGGGTAGTAAGGACACGTGGCGGTGCAGGGAACGGGCGCAGGGTACGAGGGGGAGACGACGAGAGTCGCGGAGGTTCGGTTTCGTCCGTCCCGTCTCGTCTCGTCTCCTCCGCGACTCGTGACCCGCAGAAAACTCGAGCGAGCCCGCTGAGAGTAACGGACGGTGAATTTTTCATCCCCGAAAGGCGGAGGCGCCGGCGGCGGCGGCAGCGGCAAGCGAACCACCCAGGCGACCATCGTGGTGCAACAGCCGTCCCTCTCGTTGGACGCGCCCGCGGCGACGATTCTGCTGCATCCGGACGCGGACGCGAGACGGCGCGAGGAGAACATGCGGCAACTGCTGGACGTCGCGAACACCCTCACCCTACAAGAGATACACGATTTCGAGATGAGGTGCGTATCGATCGCCCTGATTCCTTCCGACGAGCGATGATGCGATCACTCACACACACACACACACACATACACACTGTGTCGGTATCGAAGAGATATCTTCAAGATATCGGAAGAACCGTCCCTAGAGCGTGCGGCTAATGCGGCGAACTCTCGGCAAACATCGTCCTCCTCGTGTATCTCAAGTAATTCGGAAGAGACTTTGCCCGGAAATTTCGCACCAAGTTTTTACCAGACACGTATCCGATTTTCGCGGCTCTGCCGGAAGCGGAAGTCCGATACTCCGACGGACGGTGGCATTATGAGCGAGAAGATGTCTGCGAAAGCGCGACCAGCAAATCTTAATACTTCCAAGGCTAGTTGGCTACCGAAGTAAATTGGCAAAATTGGTTATTTCTGATATTTTCTAACAGGTTAGAAAATCAAGCGAGCAAGACTTTTAAATATATCAAAGATAGCTTTGAAATCTCTGCTTGCTCGATTCCGAGATCTGTTAAAGAACAATAGAAATAATCGATTTTACCAACTTATCCCGGTGGTCAAATAACCCTGGTCTCTTCTATCGCGTTCTCATCGGTAATATAAAGAATATCATGTTCCTGAAGCATCGCGACGAGTTACCTCTTGAAAACTTCCCGCCTTCAAGTTCGCGTCTCTCGCAAAACTCGCGACCTTCCTGTCTCCGGCACGCGTTGAATTTTCCCATCTCGTGTCCGCCCCCGCGGCGATACCACCGTCAAGTGATGTCTGGACGATGACTACGCTGTCGTAGATATGGAAGCCCCCATCACAGCCGCTCGCAATCGGTGAAGGCCCCCGGGAGCCGCTCTTCCGGCCGGCCGAATTACCTGTGTCTTCCGCAACAGAGATCGCGAGTGGCCAGTATGCCCAACACCGGCGTGGAGGAGGAGTATTACAGGCTACGGCATTTCAGCATCACGGGGAAGGGTGTGGTGAACCGGGGCGACTCACTCAAGAGCCGCAGGTCGCGCTCCAACAACAGCGTCGCGTCCAGCAACTCCAGGTGAGTCCTGATTCTCGCCAATTGTGGAGCTATAGTGCCGTTGTGTGCTTGTACATTAGATAAAAAAATTGAACAAAACGGTCCTTTATCATTTTGCAAATAACCACGTAGTTATTAATGAAAGAAAATTGTGTTACGTGATTATGCGCGATAAATATTCCTTAATTAATATCTAAAAATCTATGTGGTCATTTGTAAAACGGTAGAAGACTTTTCCGTTCAGTTTCACCTAATCTAGAGGTATACAGCGGCAGATGGCGCCACTACAGCTCACCTATGGGACCTTTATGTTCACCTCAATCCGTTTTACGTTCTTACGAAAATTGAGAAAGAGTCTGGGACACCCTGTATATATAATTGAAATATCAAAAATGGAAATACATCATCTCAGAACACCGACGTCGAGTTCGCTCGACAGCTGCGAATTTCCGAGTCTCTTATCATTGCGCTCGAGAGACAACGTTATCTTCAATTTTTCCTCGTTACATCGCGTCTTCGTCGCGCATTTCGCGCGGCGCGCGCATCTCGCTGGAAAATTGACAGGTTCGCGTTTTTTCGTCGAGCGGCATGTCGACAGTCGTAGCAGGTAGATCGACAATCGTGCTACGGTCGTCCCACGGTCGAGCGGCAATGTTCGCGATTGTTCCGCTCGGTAGGAGCGCGCTGCGAAATATCTCCGACTTCATCTCCAGGTCGTCGGCGGCGAGGAGCGTAGAGAAGAAGAAAAAGACCCGGCTCGGACCGTCGCTCTAGATCGAACGCGTGAGTTTACGTGTGGCGTTCAAAGTGACGTAGACACGCGCGTTGGACCTTAAAGCGCGGCCCTCGAACATCGTTGCGAACGCGACACCGCAGAGTTAAGCTGTACTTTGAACTCGGGTAAAGTTTCAGATAAGGTCAGTCCCGTTGGCCTTCTCGCGCTACCAATGTTGCCTTTTAAACGTACTATTTTTTTTTTTTTTTTTTTACTTTCACTTCACTAAGTACGTTGATGTAACGTAGTTTTAGCAACAAAAATTAAAAGTTTGGCGCCAAAAGGATAGAGCCGAGACACTGACATCCCGCTGGGGTTTTAGGAGAAAGTATATTTGTCCCAATGAGGTAATGAATAGAATGATATCTGAAGTGTTTTGAGTGCTAAAATGCTATTTATTCATTTCAATAAGGTTATTATTATTAATTATTAATGGTGGAAAATATGTGTGTCCCATTGGTAGCGGAAGAGTTAAGGAGATCCTAGCTACCGACATAATACATCGTATTTTTTATTTGACTGTACAGAATTGTACAAGAGAGAAATTGTTTCTTTAATTTCTTATACAACTTATACTTCATCATTTATTGTGCCATTTGTACTTTCGCTCTGTACAAGCATCGTAATTCTGTATAACCGAGTGGGAAGAAAACAGCTGCATTATGTCGGTACCAGCATCTTCTCAAAGGTTTGTCTACAATATGCAGAGTAAGCTTGGCGTAAAAGTTGGAGTAAGAAATAAAAACAATTTATTTCGTTTACGCCCCTGTATTCTAGTTTCTTTATACCGCGGTGTAAAGAAGCTAGAGTATGAACGTAAGCGAAATAAATTATTTCTATTTCTTACTCCAACTTATGCCAAGCTTACTTTATGTATTGTGGACGAGACTTAATACATTCGCTACCGACGTCGCATATGTGCGGCTCAACGATCTTACGCTGGAGACCAGCGTCACATATAGTGTAATGGCAACAATTTTTCTCTTCTACATTATCAAACTAAATCTGCTCTACACAATCGCATATGAAAAGAGAAAAAAATATGAAGTAAACTGTGAGAAGAATCTTCTGAATAAACCGTGGTAGCGAACGTGTTCAAAGTCTCAAAGACTTTATCTGAATATTTACTCATATTTCACATCGAATTGTGAATTATTCTCACCCCTGTCCCTTAAAAAAAGAAGAAGGCACTCGAATATTGCATGTACTGTACATCCTTAGCGATATCTAAGGTAGGATCCATTTGAGACTACAAATGCTCTGGAGCGCGTAAGGAAGGATTATGATTGGTCTGTACGACGATTCGAAGCATTTTTGCGATACCAAGTGGATCCTATTTCTTAAATGTTTCTTAACTGAGATACACGTTTTGAGTATATTTCGATATTTTTCTGTCGAAGGTGTACTCCCCCTAATTAAAAGAGATACAACTCCAATTGCTTTCGCAATTTGCATGCCGCTGTGCCGGTTCAGTCACGCGTAATATCCAATGAGAGCCAGATCCTCGGGAAGAATTTCACTTCGATCTACCGATTTGTTGGACAGTCTGTGAATTTAGCGCGGAAGAATACCGTTAGATTCATTCGGCGCGATAGCGGTGACGGGAAATCGGGACAAGTTCGTTGCTGAATGCACTCGTATGCCGTAGTATACTCAATTTCGAAGTAAACGTCGACCGTATTCTGATTTGCCTCCGGGCGATATGACGTGTATATAACGTGGCGTGTAACAAAACATGTGAGATAGCGTATAATATAGTGCGGAACTAACGAGACGCGGAATATTAGCGACGCAAGTAACTAGCACTGCCATTGTCGGCGCTGATCTTGTTATTCAGGTCCCGCGGACCGAAACGTGAAACGTTGAATATTCATGCACGAGCGAGTAAACCTATTACGATTCTTACTCCCCCCGCTCTCTCTTCGAACATGTAATTATTGAGTTTGATATCGATATCTGCCTCGAGACGAGTATCACGTTCATTAAGTGTAATGTATCAAGTATGTGTATATATATACACACACATACTTGATACATTGTACTTGATGAGCGTGATGTGTGTATATACAGTGTGGCCCATATAACTCTTTACGACTCGATATTTCAGAAATTAAGAAAGATATGAAAAAGTATTTCCAGTAAAAATTATAGAAAAAAAATCGGAGGAAAAAGAGAGCACTTTTTTGTGTTCAGATCGCTCTACTTGCACACCGCGGCTCCGTCGTCGGTTATCAAACACCCTGTACAGGCTCCTCGTAGAAACAATTTAAAGTGCAAAGTATAGAAAAAGTAGCATATAAGAGCCAAAGTCGCAATTCTCTATTTTGGTGTGATTGGTAAATAGCAATATTCACAGGAGGATTCCGTTTGAAATACACAACAAACACAACGAGACCCTCCCGCGACTATTTCTATTTGGCAATCGCGCCAAAGAAGATTTCGGCTTTCACGGGCCACACTTTCCGCTCTTTTTACGCTTGCGAGTGTCGCGCTTTCTCATGTCAGACACGTGGCGCAGAAGAATACATTTCCTGGAGTTCGTGTCGAACGCGCGCGAGACTCAGTCCGTGACCGAAATTCGAGGTCGACCCGCCATCCACGCGAAAATACCAAACGAGAGAGACTCGATTAAAGATTTATATTTAGCGTCGTAAGATAAGAGATCCCGACGAATTGGAGCCGCGGCGGCCGCGAAACTCCATTTCTTCGTTAATCCTCGAAGTATCCTCGGCGGCGGGACCTTGATTCGAGGCTTAGTCGCCGAAACGTTTCACGTTGAAAATTCAGAAACCGCCGTTCACACCGCGAGGGCGGCGACGGTGGCGTCTGATGAAATTTTCCAGCGAGGTGAAATCGTCTTACATATTCGAGAAACACGTTCCCGAAGTTTGACGTGAATCTTACGAGACGCCTCGTGGAGCGGTAGTTGCTCAGGTTCATTGCTTATTTACATACATCACGATATATACATCGCGGAGAAGCTGTGTGCGTGTTATAAGCAGATTCGCGTCTCACGAACAACGCGCGACATTTGGTAGAACGAGTCTCGGGATAGACGATTAAAAAGAAATCTAGCAGTTTACCGGAAGGAAGAAATTAATATTGACGAGACACGCGAAGGATAAGGATCTCTCATAAGATATTCACCCCGACAACGGAACCGCTCTCTTTATCCGCAGCTAATGTAAAGCTAAGTATCTTCTAGAGACGTTCGTGTTTCCCGTTGTATCTCTAAGCGTTTCTTTATTAGAAATTGCTCGCCTCGGCGCGCTGTCGAGCGAAAACGCGCTCCTTCTATAAAATAAACCGCTATAGAATATACCGCATTGTCGTATTTGCGCTGAATTATAATTTTTTGTTGTATGTTTTATGAATAACGTGTGTGTCCGAAAATATAATAAAAATTTCATTCTACTTCGTAATTACGGCTATTAAAAAACAGAGGTATAGTGTTCAGTGTGTTAAATTGCGTTTTCATAGCTGCACGCGAGATCGCGATTAATTTGGCTACGTGACAATAAAGCCATGTATTTTTTCACTTTTTTTTTTTGAATACACGTCAAATTTAACGGTCGTTTATTTCTAAAAGAATAATTGCTTTCGTTTTAAACGTACTTAAGAGGCTGTCGTACTCGAAAATTGCACGAATAAAGCACTGACCTTCTTTCTGCAAAGTTTACGTCAAATTGGATATATAGAATAATGAAAGCAGTGCAAAAGTGAATTGGAGCATTGCTTAATATGTGAGGAAAACAAATGGGAAATTACAAAACTGACGTTAAATTACAAAACTGACATTTTTCGGAGATAATCCTTCATCATTTAAGCGTTTTTTAATGTTCTTTTGGTATAACAAGATTGTTCTTTTCAAACGAACGAATTATATTCATACAGTATTTACTTTATATGTATATAATTCCCTTTATACACATTTTTTCTCAAATTTTCACTTCTTTGTTATATTGAACTAAAGATCTCTTCCATTAAGGGGATGCTGAAGTGGAAAACTTCAGCACAGTATAATACTGTAACTTCAGCAGTAACTTCAGCAGTACTTACCGACAGTATAATGACATTTTTCTGCAAAGTTTACGTCGTATTGGTTGTACAGAATTACAAATGCTTTTACGCGATGAAAGTACGTGCAAAAGTAAATAGGATCATTGCTCGATATTGACGAAAGCGAAAAAAAAAATTTAAATGTAAAATCTCAAACTATTAGTGTAATATTTGCCTAATTCAAAAGTTCTGCGGCATATATGCCGAAAGTGTGGATGCTCCAAACGGAAAAATTTTGAAGAACATTGCTGTAGCTTCGCATCTGAACTTAGAAGCTTGAGAATATCTGAAAAGTTTGCCGAAAAATTTCTACGGGTGTGGTTAATATGATGAAATGAAGCAACACATGTAAGTTCTGTATGTACACTGAGAGAAGAATTTAGTAAATATTATCAAAATTTGGTTACTATTACTAAATGATAGACGTAAATATAGCAGGCTAAAGCTATGGCAATACTTATTAATTAATTTAGTTCTGTAAAATAAATTATTTATTTGACAGAAGTAAAATTTATTTGCTTCCAGAATATATTTGGTAAATAAAACTTATTGAATAGTTGAGCAAAATAAGCGATTTTGTAATAGTTACAAAATTTTTGATAGGTTCAACCAACTATCTGTAATAATAGATATTGAAACGATATAATGGCTGTAAATGAATGAATTTTTCGTTGTGCTGCAACAAAACATACTTATACTGGTAACAAAATAGAACTCGTATCTACTGAATTTTTTATTATATGGGATATAACGATTTCGTAACAATTATCAAATATCTGTTCATAACTGTAATATATTTCATATTAAATATTTAACATTAAGTAACTATTACTAAATTATTTAATTGATGTTACTGTGAATGCAATTACGTCATACTCCCGATCTATTAAATATTTGGTAATTATTATCATATTTAGTATTAGTTACTAAGGATTCAATGAATTTCTGTAACTAAATGCAGTTTGTTATAGTTACCAGTCTTTTCTCGCAGTGTACAAGAAATACAAAAAGGATAGCGCGATTGTGACGATCGTCTCTGCGTTATCGACATTATTCGAGTTCAGCATCGATTTCGGCATGCCCTTAATAAGTGATTTATTTGCTTATCTCGAGCATGCGAGAGTTTCGAGTCGCGCGACTTCTTGCAAAAGCCTCGTTTTGTCCCACCCCCAAGAAAACTGATGGTCTAGCTGCATCCCTAATCTCGATACGCGCCTAGCCTTTCTTCTATTCGACGCAGCACGGAGCACCTGACCGCCTCGTATCCAGGGTCGGCGCGAAATTCAGCGGCGGGCTCGTTGGCGAGCTCGAGGGAGAGCAGCGCGTCGCAGGGCCCGGCGCCTTACCGCGTCCTCATGCTGGGCGCCCCCGCCGTCGGCAAGAGCTCCTTGGTGTCTCAATTTATGACTTCCGAGTACCTGCACGCCTACGACACTTCGATCGGTGAGTCGGCGTTACGCCATCGCGGCCGTTCGTACGGCTCCCCCTCCTACCTGCCGTCTCCTCTCACCCCGTGGGAGAACACGAATATGTCAGTGCGATCGATTCGCGGCACGTGGCACCAGCGAGAATCGCGGAGAGTCGGAATAGAGTTCTCCGGAACCCGCGGAGAACGAGAGAAAACTTTCCCGCGGATTTTCCGCCGATCGTTCTGCATCGATTGCTGGCTGCGCGACGAGATCGCGTGCGCGACAGTCCGAAATAATCCCAGGCGGAATTCGCGACGATGGTTAACGGAAATATTCACCGGTCTAATGCGAAGGGAATCTATATAATCGCGGCTCTTTACTGTCAAACAGAATTCGTCGTAGTTATGTAAGAACGATCCAATTCACATCAATTACGTTTCGAAAAAAATGAAAATTTAACGCATGACTTAAAAAGTATAAATAGTATCGAAGTGCTTTGCAATTGTTCAAGAAGTCAAGCACAATTTGTCAATTTTCTTCTCTTTGAGGGCGTTCATTGGGACAAACTTGATCCTTAGAAGAATGGGTGTAACTAGTAAAAAGTGGCGCAACTAGTAGAAAATAAAAATTGTTTTTCTATTAACTTTAGGCGCCTATAAGGCTTGGATCTTTTTTGTTTTATGTAGAAAAACCTAGATTATCCACTGGTAAAATTAAAAAATTAAAAAAATTAAAAAATTAAAAAATTAAAAACAAAAAACAAAAATTAAAACAAAAATTACAAAAATTAAAAAATTATAATTTTGTGAGTTGGATCATTCGGTTTTTATAAATAGTACAACGTACGCGGTAAAGCTACTTTCTTTGTTTAAACTATCCTTTATTCTTAATTAAGAGGATATTAAATCCTTCTCTTCCTACTCCTAGATAAACTAACTGTTGATTGACTTATTAGTTGGTTCCAGTGTTGCCAAAAAAAAACATACTGAACGTCGGACCACAATTTACCAGATTGCTGTTAATCACAAATATAATCACAGATATGTAGCTTCTTGCACGAAGAACGCGATATGCTGGCTGCAAAAGACCAAAAACGTTGTAACAAATCATTAATTGCAATAAATCGGATATAATTGTGCCAAAGTGCTGGCAGCACTGGTTGACATTTCGTTTTGTGTTTGCGAAAAATATTGCCAGGAGTCGAACCTGGATGTCCGCTTGCTGGGCAGGACCAATTCGACAAGTAAAAACATTTACGCAACCCTTTTCGCGACTTCCCCGGGGTGACACCGTGCTGAAAAGCGAAACATCGCGAAACATATTCAGTGTGCCAACAGGAGCGACAGCAGTATTTTCCGACGGAAATAGCTCGTCATGACATTTTTCTGTTTTTTCTCTTTCCTTCGCACCCATTGCTCTATTTGTGCGCGTCGAGTCACAAGCAGATATTCGACGATCTTCGACTGATTATAGAGAATCTAATTGTGCGTACCCCCTCGCGAGTCCTTGCCTAGAGGGAATCTATACTTCTACTTATATCTCTGTCGTTTTTCCTCATTCCAGACGACGAGTCCGGCGAGAAAACCGTCAGTGTGCTGTTGGCCGGCGAGGAATCGGAATTGACTTTTATCGACCACTCCTGCGCCGAGATGACGGTGAGTTAGCGGTGCTCTTCTATCAGAATAGGCCATCTACCATGGCTATATCGCTCGAGACCAGACGTCGCTGTCGTCGCTGTCGTCGCCGTCGTTGCATTCGCGGGGCACAGGTCACGAAATGCCGCTCGCGAGACGATATCTCCGGCCGAACGATAAAGAACGGTTATTTTCCTTCTCCTTCGAGCGACGAAACCCCCAAAGTGGACGTTCGAGTCGCGACGAAAACCGCGATCGATCCTCCTCGCAAATGGCAATGATAGGGAGAGGATGTCATTGATCTCCTGTAGAATTATCCCGTCGGAAATGGAAACCCTTGAATCAGAGTCTGGCCATAACTTCGATTTTATCAAAATCTTCGAGAGGGATGGAATCTCTCTCTCTCTCTCTCTCTCTCTCTCTCTCTCTGTCTATCTCTATTTAACCTAACTTAACCTGTGATATTGCAATTGCGTGGATACTGTGTGGGATTTGACAAAATATGGTGGACCAATCAAAATTGGTTGTCTCATGGCCAGACTTTGATTCAAGGGTCTCTAGTCGGAACCAAATATAAGGAAGACGCGGTCCAAACAAGCCAAGTATTGGACAACACCGGGAAAGCCGAAAATATCAAGTACAGACTGCTGTGCTTGCATACAAGTCACTACAACGGATTGCCAGTGCGTTTCGCTGGCAGGCACGCACAATCGGGCGCGATCTCGGTAGATTTTGGTGCGGAATTCTCACTTGGAACGTGAACCTCATGAGAAAGAAAGCGCGCGAATGAGCATTTCGCGAGGCCTGCTGAGAGTGCGCTCGAGTACGCGTCTGTCAGCGAAACGTAACCCGTCGTGACTGTGTAAGTGCAACAGCCTGTATTTACAATTATCCAAAGGAAGCAGACAGACATTTTGCTTCATATGTATTAGGTGGTAAACTTAATTCCTGCGGCTCACAGTTAGATGACGTTAGTTGTAGGTGTAATTTATTTTGACACCTGAAACTGGCTGCATTTTAGAGGTTAGACATTTGTCAATAAAATTCAGTGCGAAGAGATTCATTTAAGCGAGCAGTGCTATTTTTTCTTTTGATTAAATATGGAACGTGATAAGTTGTTTTTTCGACATGTGCTGCTTCATTACTTTGACTTGAAAAAAACTGCAGCTGCAGCTCATAAATTGCTTTTCGAAGCTTATGG
>NW_022639532.1:642499-643197 GCF_010583005.1 Odontomachus brunneus
TGCACGACAACGCTCGACCACACGTTGCCAAAGCCGTCAAAGAAACACTGATGCAGCTCGAGTGGGAAGTTCTCCCGCACCCAGCGTATTCACCAGACTTAGCTCCTTCGGACTATTACTTGTTCCGGTCGATGCAGCACGGCTTGGTGGATACACACTTCAGAAATTACGAGGATGTGCGAAAATGGATCGACGAATGGATTGCATCAAAAGACCAATCGTTCTATCGTCGCGGAATCTACGCGTTGCCCGAAAGATGGGAAAAATATATAGCTAGCGAGGGAAAATACTTCGATTAATGTATTTTTTGCTTTTGATGTCGAAATAAATGAGTTTTTTAAACAAAAAAACCGCAGGAACTAAGTTTACCACTTAATACATATAGGTTAAAGGACGCGCGAAACGCGCGGCGGGATAATGACAAGAGGCTAAAATGCAATTAACGAAGTTTACAATAGCCCTCAGAATTTTCGTAGTTAATTCATCATTGATGCGCGCCGCTCATTTTCCGTCGCCCTGAATAAATCGCCGCATGCTCGATCTCCTTCGCCTCTTGGCAGCCACCTTCCGCCGATCTGTACGTTTTCGTCGCGCGCAAACGTACGGAGGTCACCTCGAGAGTCTTCGATGGAATGGTCTCTCTTTCTTTCTTTCACTCTCTCTCTCTCTCTCTCTCTCTCTCTCTCTCTCTCTCTCTC
>NW_022639532.1:643207-643963 GCF_010583005.1 Odontomachus brunneus
CCTAACTTAACCTGTGATATTGCAATTGCGTGGATACTGTGTGGGATTTGACAAAATATGGTGGACCAATCAAAATTGGTTGTCTCATGGCCAGACTTTGATTCAAGGGTCTCTAGTCGGAACCAAATATAAGGAAGACGCGGTCCAAACAAGCCAAGTATTGGACAACACCGGGAAAGCCGAAAATATCAAGTACAGACTGCTGTGCTTGCATACAAGTCACTACAACGGATTGCCAGTGCGTTTCGCTGGCAGGCACGCACAATCGGGCGCGATCTCGGTAGATTTTGGTGCGGAATTCTCACTTGGAACGTGAACCTCATGAGAAAGAAAGCGCGCGAATGAGCATTTCGCGAGGCCTGCTGAGAGTGCGCTCGAGTACGCGTCTGTCAGCGAAACGTAACCCGTCGTGACTGTGTAAGTGCAACAGCCTGTATTTACAATTATCCAAAGGAAGCAGACAGACATTTTGCTTCATATGTATTAGGTGGTAAACTTAATTCCTGCGGCTCACAGTTAGATGACGTTAGTTGTAGGTGTAATTTATTTTGACACCTGAAACTGGCTGCATTTTAGAGGTTAGACATTTGTCAATAAAATTCAGTGCGAAGAGATTCATTTAAGCGAGCAGTGCTATTTTTTCTTTTGATTAAATATGGAACGTGATAAGTTGTTTTTTCGACATGTGCTGCTTCATTACTTTGACTTGAAAAAAACTGCAGCTGCAGCTCATAAATTGCTTTTCGAAGCTTATGG
>NW_022639532.1:644560-656885 GCF_010583005.1 Odontomachus brunneus
CTCTCTCTCTCTCTCTCTCTCTCTCTCTCTCTCTCTCTCTCTCTCTCACACACACACACACGACAGGAGCAATGTAATCGAGTTAACCCGCTGTCGCGGGGGAGATTGGCGGGGACGAAGGGGGACACAGAGGGTCTGGGGAGTGGACGGGGGGAGGGACGCGGTGTGTGCTTTTGTACCGCGGGAATTAAATTAAAATCCATTTTCCACGGTGGGCGAGCTGACGCGCTGGCGCGGCGATACTCGTGCGCTGCGAATGTGCGACTCCGCTGCGGTGTACGCACGCACCCCTCACACACACGTGAACAATCGCGTTCCTGGGGGGGGTGGCGGCGAGGTGACTACTACTACTAGCGCGAGGTCGAGGCGAGGTTGCCGGGATAGAACGCCTCGCCACGCTTCGCCAGACAATTTCAATCGAATTTGCCCTTTAATTAAAACGTACGTTCGCAGCGGTGCGCGGTGTTGTATCGCGCGGTCGACCGCGAGCGAGCGAACGAGCGGTCGATCTCGCATGTCTCGGGCGAAACGGTAACGATTGCTCCGCAAACCGGAGGCGGTGTCGGCGGCGGCGGCGGAGGTGGCGGCGGCGGCCGCGGCGGCAGCTGCTGCGATCGAACACGGAGCCTCCGACGCGAATTTCCCGAATTCCACGGAATTCCGGCGACCGAAGGCCGTGTTCGCTCGTCCCGGCCCCGGCCCGTTATTCTTGGCATTACCGAAAGTCAAGGCTGATCGCTAATCACGTCACGCCGCCGCGAGGCTCCGACGCCGTTCGCGATCCGATGCGGCGCGATCGCGTCGATAGTCTTGGGATTGTATTGGGCCGGTCTATCGGGTTAATGCGTATTTACTACGCGAATAGGCTCGCCCGCGCGAAATCGATTTCCGCGCACGGACAGGACGGAAGAGGATTACCGTCGAGACGGCGGTGTTGGGCATTGATCGATTTTCTTTCGGCGAAATCATCGGCGAATCGATCATCAAGATTGATCGGTCGTCGGTTGCGAAATCACAAATACTCAAGCGGAAAAATTTCCCGGAAAAACTGGCCAGTTTCTCCTAGGAATTTTTCTACTTGAGTGTATGACGATTCATTTATTTTGATCACTGGTTTGTCGATTACTTTGACCGAAGAAAATGACACTACTATACAGGGTGTCAAATAAGTCCCGGGATGGCAAGATAACTCAGCGGGGGAGCATTTTAGAGAAAAATGTTTCAGACAAAAGTTGTAAGGCTTAAAAAAACGCATTCAACGATAGTTATTTGACATAGGATGGCGTCGCAAAGGTCAGAACAAGGTCAACTTTGCTTTTTTAAATAGAAACACATACTTTTATTACGGCATTTTATTTTACGTAAAAAAGTAGACAACTTTTGCTTGAAAAAATTTTTTATACGACCTCTATTTTCTAAGATATTTACGTAAATATCTTAGAAAATAGAGGTCGTATAAAAAATTTTTTCAAGCAAAAGTTGTCTACTTTTTTACGTAAAATAAAATGCCGTAATAAAAGTATGTGTTTCTATTTAAAAAAGCAAAAGTTGTTTACTTTTTTACGTAAAATAAAATGCCGTAATAAAAGTATGTGTTTCTATTTAAAAAAGCAAAGTTGACCTTGTTCTGACCTTGGCGACGCCATCCTATGTCAAATAACTACTATCGTTGAATGCGTTTTTTTAAGCCTTACAACTTTTGTCTGAAACATTTTTCTCTAAAATGCTCCCCCGCCGAGTTATCTTACCGTCCCGGGACTTATTTGACACCCTGTATATGTGCCTAAATAAAATAGCGACTGCAAATAAAATAATAAAAAATATATTTTAATCGATTGATGCCCAACACTGCGAGACGGCGACGAGTTACTGATGACAACGACGACGACAATGACGACGGTAGATTACGCTCGCGATTAATGTCAATCGCTTCGATAAGATCTTCTGAGTTGGGGCGCGCGATTACCTCGCGCCAGAGATCGAGAGAATCTCGAGAAATCGAAGGAGACGTTCCCGAATGTTCTCTTTTCCTTTTTCGCGGTCGAGAGCAGAGGCGAATTTCGCGCGAGCCGCGATAATGGCCGCAAAAGTGCCGCTGCTACGTAATCTGTTGAAACATTCAGGTGGAAATTGCAACATTGTTATTCCACGAAATATGTCACACGGGAGCGAAGCGCACACCTACGGAAATATCGCGGAAAAATGAATTCTGCGGAGGCAGTGTACAGGCCGCGTATACAGCGCAATTCATCAACGGTTAGCAGTGGAGTTCACGCTTACGATATGCATCCATTATTCATAATATTAAATATTAAGTGAACTCGCTGTTAAACGCGCAATTATTTCGACAATGCTCTACGAAATATTAATGCTGCATTATGCACAAAATGCCGGTGGGCGTTACTGAATGTCAAGAATTCTTCAGATTACCGTGAATTTATGGCATCCAGAACAGTTAATGCCTGAAGCGTAAAGGGATTGAAAGAGATTGTCCGCAAATTGACGGAATAATCTGTGAGTGAGATAAATCACGACGCTCGTCCGGCGTGAATAAATGTCTAAAGGCTCCCTCGTCTCTCGTCGCGCAACACTCGCGGTTTGATCAGCCTGAGAGGCGGAAGAAAATTAAGAGAGAGCCGCGTGCGAAAGAAGCTCGCGCGCAACCAAATTTTCATTGCGGAAAACCGACTATAAATTCAAAGAAGCGCGCTCTCTCTCTCTCTCTCTCTCTCTCTCTCTCTCTCTCTCTCTCTCTCTCTTTTCCTCTCGCTAAGAGAGAATTTAAGAGTGCCTTGTATTTTTTTTCTATTTTTTTTGTGGATACGCCAGCAAATTTTGCCAACAGAATTAAACACAAATAGGACGATGCTTGACTGTACGTTGTAATTTTAGAGTCGAACGCCCTCCTTCGCACATTTTATTTAATTATATTAAATTCATTAAAAGAATGTACATAACACGCGAATCCTACTTTGACTCGTTGTTCAACGTGCTTTTTTATCACACACGCACACAATCGCAGAAATTCACGAAAAGAATGAGATGCGCACGCAAGCGTCGACTTTTCACGCGCACCGCTAATGGTTTATCATGACTTTAAACTACAGGGAAATCTAATTAGCAAATTAAATTACGCTCTAGTCCGTTTGAAGAGCGAAAGAGTAGCGGAGTTAAATCGAATTGCGGCTCCTCTTCGGGAAAAAGAGTCGGGAGCGATCACGCTAAATGCAAGAGAGATCCTCGCAAGAGAGAATCTCGTCCATGTCGAGCTGTTAATTAGTCGCGGATCGTCGACTTCGCGCTCGCCACGTCGATCAGAGCCGACGTCCCGACATCTGCCAATCTCGCGATCAACACGTTGGCAATCGTTGTTTCTCGATCTTAACATTTCGCGATACATGTTTTGTACGTACACCCAAATAAATGATCAGCACGTCGCGGGAGCTTTATTAACTTTATTATTCTTTATCGAGGCCCGTGATATATCCCAATTTAACCCAGTCACGATCACCTCGACCGACATTACTTTCTGCATTAGCGGCGCGGCGCCACGTTCCCGTGCGAAAATTCCCATTTAGAGCAATGTTATCCCCGTCCTGCGGCCCGTCTGGCATCCAAATGCGGCGCGACAGTCCGATTTGCGGTCTGTGTGTAACCAACCAAGTAAGAGTTATCGCGTGACCAGCTAACCGCTCTCTGTAAGCTCTCTCCGAGCGAGAGAGAGAGAGAGAGAGAGGGAGACAAAGCCGGGGTAAGAAAGGACCTGAGGGGGTTAACGAAGCGTTCGTCGTTCTCTCCTGCCCGTCCAACCAGGCGTGCCTTAGTCATTGACGAGCATCGAGCCATACCGCGCGTTCGACCGTTAACCGGTCGATCCCTAGATATATTCGATATCACGAGGCGCGCCTTTGATACGTTTCAAGGTAATTCTTTCGTATAATCGTTCGCAAAATCGCAGCACACCCGCTTCTCTGGCGCTCTTTCTCTCTATCCCTCCTTCTTTCTCTCTCTCTCTCTCCCTCTTTCTCTCTCTCTCCCTCTCTCTCTCTCTCTCCCCTTTTTCCCCTCTCACACTCTCTTTCTCTACGTCCCGCAACGCTCGCTGCTATCTTAACCTTTAACGGCTGACTGCGTTAACATCGCTCAGCGGTAACCCCTTTCCCTCGGACGACGGGCAAAACCTGGGCCCGGATGCTTCTATTTTAGCTAATGAGGAAAAAGAGCGAGAAAAAGAAGAGTGGAAAAAAGAGGCGCGGCTGTCGGATTTTTACGTTCGATGCGCTTGAAATATGTTTCGACGTCGGCCACGTGCACGTATCTCGCGCGCGCGAATCGTGTCGGACATTATAATTATTGGATTTTTACACGTTATTCTCTCTCTCTCTCTCTCTCTCTCTCTCTCTCTCTGTCTTTCTCTTTCTCTCGTGGATACTTTGAAAAGCGGATATCGTCTTTTTTTTTCTTTTTATAAAAAGAAGCGCGGAGCGAACCGATGTTGCACAACGGCGTCCTGCTTCCCGCGCGTCGGGTAGACACTTGAAAACCGAGAGGGACACTTATAGCAAATAGCTAAGCCTTGGTTTAGTTGACCAGGATTTCCAGTCGTCCCGACTCGGTCCGCTTTATTATTCTCGGCTTTTTCGCGCGAGGCACTCGCGGAAATATAATTAACGTCCTCCACGATGATTTTAAGCTGCTTTCCACTCCTCTCTTCCTCTCTCTGACGTCCTCTTTCCCGACCGTTTCTGAACTGGATTTCGCTTCAGATCGGACTTCATTACGGACGCCAATTACGGAGTACGACGAAAAATATCGCCCGGGATTACTATTTATTTATTGTCTACGGGGAACATTTGGAGTGGCGGTCGCAGCAATTATACACGTTCCAGGAAATCGTGCCACGTCGCTCGAATTGGACAACGATAAGCGACACGAGATTCAACCGCACTTCGAAAAGAAAAGCATTTCAAGGAGCAGAAACGGCTCCTCGAATCCCTGGGGTCTTCCTTACTGCGAACGAAACCACCGACAGCACCGACACTCGCGATCGTACAATTGAAACGACGCGGATTGGTGCGCGCGTCGCTGCAAGTGCTCTCCCGAAATAGCATAGAGCTATTGCAAAAATAAAAAAAAAACCTTCGCCTGACAAAGAGAGAGAGAGAAAAAAGAGAAAGAGAGAACCGTCATCGAGAACATAAGAGTCGATACTTTACGTATCGATGCTCCGATAAAAATTGAAAAGTGCAAAATATAATAATTTTTTCACATGCGGCCGAGGCGCAGCAAATCACAAAATGGACAAAACGAAAGGATTAATATCGCTTGTCGCGGCCAAATCGGCCTGTCAGGCTCTTTCGAGTGTCAAATTGCTAAGCACCCACGTGCTGATGAATATCGGAGCGGTTATCCTTGACTCTTTTCGTTCTAACAATTCTGCGTCGAAATCACGCATATATTTTATTTTGCTCGTAACATACGTTACATATGAGGATTTTACGCGCGACCTATAAACTGAAATTCCTCGCTCCCTCAACTCGACTCGACATATTGGCGCTAAATATACGGGAATAATATTATAGTCCGTTTTAAACACTGCAAAAAATTCTGTGTCAAATTTAACATATTTCACGCGTTTCCCGACTTATTTACTCTAATTTTCGTGTTAATTTGATGCAAAGCAAATATATGTGAACAAATAATGCAATTCATCTGTACACTTTACATTACATAAAATATATCACCAAGAGTGTACACATGTACACATAAATGTTGCACATAAATTGGGTTATTTCAACACTCAAAAATGGTGAATATTAGCTCAACGCGGAATACTCAAAATACCGACAATATGTCACAATATGAATACAAAATTTCAACGGTATATAAATTGTTTTCAATTTTATCACGTTTCTAATAGTGCAGGATTAGACTGTCACAACAAGATATATTTTACTAATAAATGTAGCAGATTTCACTGGAAACAGTAAAATCTACTGAAGAAAAATAGCAAATTATTCGTAGCACACTTGTCTCTTTCTTTCTCACACACACATACAGTTCTTAAAATATAAAAAAACTGAATATAATGAAATATAAGTAAAATATAAAAGCACATATGGCATAAAAGGATAGCCACCCACACAGCAAAAATGTCCCAAATACATCATAGGGATATCTTAAAGATATCACATGTCCCAAATATATCGCCTTTAGGATATCCCTATGATATATTCCGGATATCTCTGCTGTGTGGGCAATTACTGGAGAATGTCGATCTATTTCCAATATCCTATAAAAATATTTACTATAAAATTGTCTTTGTGTATAAGAATAATAAAGTGGAACAAAAAGAAAATGTTCAAAGCTTTTCAATTATAATCGCGGCGCGACGTGTTTTGCAACAAATACGTGTCTCATACAGTGTTCCGGCATACAGTGTTCCATTTTTATTTCGTACTTCATGCGTAATCATTCGCCATAACCGTAAACGCGATAAGTCGGCCGTGGATACTTCTTTTGTACGAGTTATGCCAGTAAACGCGGCACAATAGCGCGGGCGCGCTTCTTAAGTTCGCTTTTATAATACACCTTCATGTGGAGGAGGAGTTTTTCTCTCTACGATGTATCCATACAAAAGATGCGCTTCTTACGGCGCATCTAGCTCAAGAAAAAAAGAGAAAGAGCTACAAGTATCCGTGAAGTTAAAAAGAAATCAAGAATATCCCTTTATAAGCTACTTGCAGAGCGGGCGGATTAAGCGCGCGGGACACAATGGACGTGGTCTCATGGGGGCAGGAAAGAATTGTGCGGAGTGTGCGGATTTACTTGCTGCGGGTAGTCGTATTTTTGTAACGCTACGTAACAGAAGCGGCCCCCCCGTAAGCGCGATCAAACTGATCTTGCCCACCTTCTTTGTTCATAAAGAAAAATACGACGCGACCACGCGACCACGATTCGCCAGGTCGCATCGCTCGTCTCTGGAAAGGGTGACGATGAAGGGACCGATAAAATTCGGATTCCGGCTAAATACCCTTATGCTCGGAGGAATCAAAGTAGAACATTTTCGATGTTAAAAATCTACACACACAACGTGTCTGACGACAACATATATTCATTTCGTGTAGATCATTAGGTGAAACTGAACAAAAGTTTCCTCCATCGTTTGTGGCGAACAACCACGTAAAATTTTCAGTTATTACTTAAAGAATATGTAAGTAATAGAATGTTTGTCTGTCTGTATACGTTTCTTATAAATTCCTAAACCCTTTAATCGACCTGGACCAAGTTTCACATAGTTATTTCCGAGAACCCTACGGAAAATATAGGCTATCAAATCTGGATATCCACCATCTCACCCTGATTTCTCACCCTCTCATCCCCTTGATACTTTGCGATAACCCGGACTACGCCGGGTAGTGAGACTATAAAGTGGTTCTATCGGCAAGGAGAAATCAGGTACTACTGCCAAAAATTTTATGTTGAATTTAACAAATTTCACATGCCTCGATTCATCCAGTCTAATTTTTCTGATAATTTTGTACGAGACAAACATGTTAATAATAACACAATTCATCTGTGCGTATAGTATACAAAAATGTATGATCAATAATACTCTTGTTACTTATAAATTGTGATCTTTTAACGCTTGGAAATGGAAGAGATGGACTCAATGTGAAACAGTGAAAATAATAGAACGACAATATGATAAATTCATACACGGTTGTGTTAAAAATTCAACACAAAAATTTCTACGCGAATCGAGTTCGGCGCAAACATAAAATATTTGTTACCGTATGTCCAACAATACACGTAACGGTAACGTCCTCGTTTAAAATGATTAATCTCGATTAAATCATTTATCTCGATTCAAATGACTAAAAGATGCGAGTTTCGTCGTAATGAGGCGTTGAAAATTTCAATTTTTCGATCGATGCGCGCGCGGACCTGGTTTTACTATTGTTTAATATTTTATTTTAACATCGAGAACGGATTTAATCTCTCTCTTTTCCCTGCTCCTTCCGCCCCCCCCCCTCCCCCCTCTCTCTCTCTGTATCCTTCAGTGGAAATTACCCAGATGATTATTGATACGAAACGGTCGTTTCGCGCGCAACAAGCAAATCATACGCCTCATGAATTGGAAATAGGGACTGCCAAGCTCCATTGTGGCCCGTCACCGTTAATGTGTCTGTCATGATTAATGCTTGCAGCCGGAAAATTGCATCGCGACGTACGAGCCGCACGCGTACTGCGTCGTTTATTCCACGACCGACCGGGCATCGGTGCGCGTCGCCGAGGAGGTCCTGCAGTCCTTGTGGCGAAGCGATCACGTGTCCGCGAGGGCGGTCATCCTCGTTGGGAACAAGATCGACCTGGTTCGCAGCCGGCTGGTGTCGACCGAAGGTAATCGCCACGCTATTCCCCCCTCCTTCTCCTCCTAAAAGTCTCCGACCCGATGAGTAACGTCGCGATTCGAATCGAACGGTCATGGCGCGACCCCCACGACAACGCGAGAATTTCAGGGTCGCTTATCCGTCGACGTCGTCGTCGTCGTTGTCGGGGTGGCATTTAGCGCGGAACGTGAGAGATATAGGACGATCGTAGATAACGCGCGTAAACTGACGCAGCATCTCGCTCGTTCTCCATCTCTCCCCCTCCTCGTGCCCGCGCCTTGACGCGGATTCCCCGAGGGCAAGCGAGAGCTATTTAACCCCCCGAGCGTGCGCGCCGTACTCTTAAACGTGACTAGATTAATTGCATCTCCCTCGTAATTGCGCTTTTCCTCCCCGTAATACCGCGTCCGCCCCCCATCTCTCGTTACGTATCACTGCGAGTTCGCGTAATTTACCAGCTAATTTACTAGCTAGAAAATAGAAATCATCCGAGACCCGGAAAGTGCGCGGTATTCCGCGCGAGTCCCATACGAAATTCTGGTCAGCTACGACGCCCTTGAAGCGTCGCGAAAGGTTAATCGATGCCGCCCCCGCCTTCGTTTCCAGAGGGCAAGTCCATGGCGACGTCTTACGACTGCAAATTCATCGAGACGTCCGTCGGCATTAATCATAACGTCGACGAGCTGCTGGTCGGTCTGCTCACGCAAATCCGCCTGAAGCTCGAGAACCCCGAGAGGACCAGGGACGTGTTCCGGAAGCGGTCGCGGAAGAACCGCAGCAAGTCGCCGCTGGGCTCATGCTCGGAGAACAACTCGCCTAAGAAGTATCGCGGCAGCCGGACCAGCGCCAGTTTGAAGGTGCGCAATCTGCTCGACAAGGTGTGGGCGCGCGACAGCAAGTCTAAGAGTTGCGAGAATCTGCATGTGCTGTAAAGGCGAGAGAAACTGCCGCGCGATCGACGATAGCTCGGTATCGATCGTCTCGATACGCGGAGGAGCGCGACCCTGGCGACGGCGCGTTGGACGGAATCGCCTCCTCCAGAAACGTCTTACACGCTCCGTAGTCTTCGGGGATGCTGACTACTAATAGCGGAAACCGTCGCGTGTCGACTGTCGTGCCGGAGAAGAAGGCAGGTATCGACCGCGAGATAGGTGGCTTCAATTCGAGCGAAGTGCCAGCGCACGTGCGTGTGCCTCTTTGTAACCGAGTGGCGGCGACCCTTCCGGCCGCGTTTCTTTATGTCACGTGTCTCATCGGCAGACTTGCCGGACGAGGCGATATCTCGTTGCTCGTCGACCAGGCGTGCGCGAGCTCGCGCTGAAAATCATCGATTATCGTGGGTGCTTTCCACTGTCCGCGGAATCGCGTTTGATTATCATTTGATTGTTCCTGAACGGAATGCATCTCAGACCTCGCTCTCGTGGTTGTCGATCATTTTACGACCCGCGACTGCTTTCCCGTTGTCCAAGGTAAAAGTACCAATGACACTGCTACTTAAATTTTAAAATTTTGAAGGGCCATTTACGAAAGTCTATCTGGGAGTGTCATTGACACGTTCGCTACTAGTGTCACGCAAAAATTTGTCTCTATGACCACATCATCAAGCTAAGTCTACACGATTACGCAAAAGGGAAAATACGAGATGGACAGTAAGAAAAGAAGCTTCTAAACAAACCGTGAACATGTCTCATGTCCAGGTATTGGTACTTTTACCTTGTTATGTGCGACTGAAACCGACGGCGCGTGAAAGGAGGGCGAAAATCCGTTAAGTCGACGTGGTCCTGCCGTTTCTCGCGACTCGATCGCATTTCCTCGAGCGGGGCGAGCCGCTGAGTCTTCTGTAGCTCGTACAAATCCCGAACGGAGGAGCACAGGTGATAGAAACGCCCGCAATTCCGACAAGGGTGCAATTTTTGTGATTACCGTAAAACGTAAATATAGGCCACGGGGAGTCAAAGCGTGGATCCCGCACGAGGAGGTCGCCGAGCAAAATGCTCGTGAGGTAAAAGGTAAAGCGACAGCATGCGCGGCAATCGGCGCAGATTGTCGCGAGGGAGCTCGTTATCGCGCATAAGCGAGACCATTATAGACCAAGACCAAGGGAATCGCATCGATCCTTATCCGCTCGACGGGCCACGATCGATCGCACAATAGTTACGTTCCCCGGCGCGCGTAAACGGCGAGTGACAACAAGCTCCGTGCAGATTTCCGCCCCGGAAGGTGAATACAGGGTGTTGCACTTGCATATAGATCAGTACGACGAGCGTTGTCACGCTGACAGGATCACGTAGTCGTGCACAGTCTCGGTAAAAGCGGTATCTACAATGAGAACTCAAGTCATAAAGCTTTAAACCTTGAGCCGTAAGAAACTGACTAATCACAGTCGATTATTTTCCTTATGTTTCACCGTAACTAGTCAATTTCTTAAGGCTTCTTAAGGCTTAGAGGGATACGTAATTTTCGCACTTGGAACGTAAACTTTACAGAAAAGGAAGCGCGCGGGTGAGCCAAGGTCTACTGAAGTCATCTACGCGCGCCTGCCAGTAAAACTGATGAGCAGTTCGTCATACTGACCTGAATGCAACACATAACGAGAATCTAATGACAACTGCGAGTTTACATTTGCCAGTGACGATTTTTCGCGCGTTTCAATGTTCTACAAGACCGGTAATGGCAGATCGGCGAGCCACTAGTGGTTCGTAGATATCCTGATCAAATTGGTTTCAATCGGTTATCTGGTTTGCTTTCTCGGCTCCCGGATTGGTGCCGCGTCTTTCATGGACTTGTTTCCGACGTTTCGTGAATGTTCTAGTTCACTTCTTCAGAGGAGACTTCCTAACTAGAAGAACGACCTGAGGCTCAGGTCACGCCTCTAATGAAGCAATGAATGTTCACAAAACAAAACTAAAGCCTTATTAATAATTAGAATAACATCATCTTATACAAACCAGATGACTAATCAGGGTCGACGTGATCAAGACTATAGAGTAAATTTTTAGTCGGGAATACAGTTTTCCAAATTTCGGGATAAGATATCAGATGACGAAGGTCAGCCGCCCGTTGCGGTTACTCTAATAGCCGCTGAAGTGGAGTCGCGACACGGTAAGGCCCGTTCTATAATAGATGGAGTACGGAGAAGGAGTAAGACGAAATGGAAATAATTTATTTCGCTTCCCGATCTACAATAAAGTTTGCCCGTCACATGGAGTAAGCCTGAATTAAGTAGTAAGAGCTGAAGTAAGGAGCTGGAGTAAGAGAGTAAGCGAATAAATTATTTTCATTTCGTCTCACTCCTACTCCTTACTCCATCTATTGTAGATCGGCCTTAATGAACGTTTCAGCGCGGGTGAGCTACGAGGTACGACATACGCCGGATAAATTTTCTTTGGTCGCCGTGGAGAAGATAAAAGAAGAAAGAGAGATAAGGGGGACATTTTTTCGTGGCACACATACACACACGTATACACACGCACACACGTATACACACCAAGATCCTTGTCTCTCTCTGAAAAAAAGATTTCGGATCGAACGCGCGATGATCCGTATTATTAACTCGCGTTCGCCGCTCTAAGGGGCGAGACCACACCGAATAATTACTGGTAAATATTTCTTGTAACGACACGCCCGACGTTTCAGGGCGTACACCCTATGAGGACCACTGCGCTAAAGCAATACCGATCGGTCAGTGTTGGTAAAATGTCGCGATGCATATTGAAATTCTCGGTCTGCTCGGGCTTGTTCGTTCGTGTGCCCGTTCAAAGGCATAACTTCGATAATTATTCGAAAAGCTCTTCCACTCACTCTCTCTGTACGTCAGGAATTAGAGCCATTTATCTCGGGATATAATCCAAATGTGTTATATTCATCGCGAACGAGGATGCTCGGCGGAATTTCACGATGAGCTTTCCTATCCTCACCCTCCCCCCCCCCCC
>NW_022639532.1:657053-666660 GCF_010583005.1 Odontomachus brunneus
CTCTCTCTCTCTCTCTCTCTCTCTCTCTTTTTCTCTATTTCTCTCTCCGTCTCTATCTCACGAACGGTGCAAAGTATGTTAAGGCAGGTCAGTAGTCCTAACAAAGCGAACGGTGGGGGTAAAGAAGGGCTCCTGCGGAGTTCCTCCTTCAATTTTTCTTTATCGACTCGGCAACAGCCATTAAGGGAGAATCGAAGCTATCTGTGATTGTATCGAATTTAGGTCGGAGGGTATCAGCATGTGTAACATATAAAACGATTCCGGCCCGGAAACTAGAGCACACCCGGAAAGATTCCGCTCCTAATAAAGGGGTTCGCCGTAAATCGTGGTCAAAGACGATTACCGAGGGACGCGATCCGATGCAACGATTAACGTGACACGCCACTGAGCTGCAACGTCAAACAGCCAAGAAACCTCTAATTCTCCGAGAGTCGAGTACGTGCGCCAAGTGCACGCGAGTGTCAGCCAAACACGGAACGGGAATTCACGTCGGACGGCGATTGCGAGCAACCTTATGTTTAATTTCAATTTGAAATTTTAATTTTCACTTAATCTCAATTTTCATTTCAATCCAACTTTCTCGATCCCGCTGTTTGCTCTGTGTAAGCACGTCGCTATGTTTTCGTTCACGTTTAAAATTTCGAAATCGTGCACGGTACGCTTAAACAAAGAGCTCCAGTTCTCTCAAGATGTTCTCTCTAGCGACCTGAACGGAAAACTTCACCTCCTAATGATGTGAACTAGTAATCGGGAATCTGCTGGATATTATCCTGACGTTTTCTTTTCCGTTTGAATCGAGGAAAATATATTTGTTTAAAGCGCAGAGAATGTCCTCTCACTAAAAAAAATTTCTATTGAGAGCAAAATTTGTATTATAGGTAAGAAACGAAATTCTACCAACGTTAAGAATATCGTGTTTATAACATTTTTCTTTGGATTATTCATCGATTTTGTTTGTAGAATATTTTTCTCTTAGCGGATGAGAATCCTCTTAAAGTCACGCATAAGAATAAGATCCCCTAGGATGCAGAGGACTCCGCTAAGAAAGAGATTGTATGTTTTTCGAAATTTTCGCGATATACGTGAAGACGCGCGGCGATTCTCATTCGCGCGGCGGCCGTAGATGATGCACGTATATACGTTCAACTTTCCATGAGCGCTTTTAGCGATACGTCACGTGTCGTTTCACGGCATATATATAATGCGAGAGTGAGTCGCGAAATATGAAGAGTGCGCAGAAACCTTCCTCGTGGGGAAGGTTAAACGGCATGGCGTATACACGTGACGTGAAATACGTGTACGGGGTCGTGTGTGTGAGAGAGAGAGAGAGAGAGAGAGAGAGAGAGAGAGAGGGAGGGAGAGAAAAATAAGCGGGTCGCACTACCGGCCATGCCGATTGCCATTCCTCTGAATTAAAGGATCCCGATATCAGCAGCGAAACGCAAAGGCAAATGACGCGACGCCAGAGCGGAACAGCCGCAAGACATGTTCTTTAAAAAAATCTGAGCCATCAATTTTCAACCAATTTTTATGCTTTTTTTAAATGACTAGAACACCACATAGCGCGTGCGCCACTTTAGCCTTTTCGTTGTATTTACAATTTATATTATAATATTCGTTTTTACAAATTATATTCCCAGCAAATACAATGTTACATGTAACGTACATGTTAGTTGTAATTCCCTATTCAATAATGTAACTGTTATATAACACGTATATTATATAACAGTTATATTGTTTGTTGAGTAAGAAATTACAACTAACATTTATGTTACATGTAACATTGTGTTTGCTGGGATTACAATAAATATCAAATTTATATGACGCGAACAACACAACCTGATCTGTCACCGCGACTGACAGCTGCAAGCGGCACGAATTCAATTGCGACGGGATCGAGACAATCGAGACGGTCGAGACGGTCAATTAGCGTCATGGAAAAGAGGCTTCACCCACTTCGATACATTCGAAATTTAGTTAACACGCACTTTTTCTGATAGGACTAGAACATCACATAGTGCGCGCTTCGCGCGCGCCACTTTAGTCTTTTTGTTGTACTATTTACAATTTATATTACAATAATCGTTTTTACAAATTATATTCCCAGCAAATACAATGTTACATATAACATACATGTTAGTTGTAATTTCCTATTACAATAAATATCAAATTTATATGACGCGAACAACACAACCTGATCTGTCACCGCGGCTGACAGCTGCAAGCGGCACGAATTCAATTGCGACGGGATCGAGACAATCGAGACGGTCGAGACGGTCAATTAGCGTCATGGAAAAGAGGCTTCACCCACTTCGATACATTCGAAATTTAGTTAACACGCACTTTTTCTGATAGGACTAGAACATCACATAGTGCGCGCTTCGCGCGCGCCACTTTAGTCTTTTTGTTGTACTATTTACAATTTATATTACAATAATCGTTTTTACAAATTATATTCCCAGCAAATACAATGTTACATATAACATACATGTTAGTTGTAATTTCCTATTACAATAAATATCAAATTTATATGACGCGAACAACACAACCTGATCTGTCACCGCGGCTGACAGCTGCAAGCGGCACGAATTCAACTGCGACGGGATCGAGACAATCGAGACGGTTGAGACGACCAATTAGCATCGCGGAAAAGAGGCTTCACCCACTTCGATACATTCGAGATTTAGTTAACGCACTTTTTCTGATAGGATTGTCTTAAAATTTGCAAGAAATCCCTCCCAATTTAAAAAAAATTTTTTTTAGAAATTAGTTACACATATATAAATATAGGAAATTGAGGGTTCTAGACTTTTTTGAAACAACGCATATCTTGCGGCGCCACTGTGCGGCGAGGCGAATCGTCGTGAAAGGTCGTCCCGTGTGACAAGCAATTAATTTCCTAACGATTTTCCGAAAACATCGGCCAATGTCGGGGAGAGCGAGAGAAAGAGGGAGAAAGAGAGAGAGAAAGAGTAGAGCCCCTATGTCGAATTTCAACGCCCGCGCAAAAAGGATCGCCGCGACTGAACACGCTCACTCGCTAGCCGCTTGTGAGGACGAACAATTTTCCAGCGGAGCAAGATCGCACAGAGCAGATGGATGCGCGAGTTCCATTAGAGCGCGAGAGTGCGCGAGCGTGTGTGCGAGTGACAGTTCGCGTGAGCGACGTGAAATTTCGGCCAACGCTGACATAATACACGGGAAAAAGCGCCAGGGGTGGGCGATTCTTTAATGAAAACTGATTGAAATAACTGACAAACTGAATTCAAAGAACTGAATTCCCAAATATTGGCACGACACGAACTCATCGTTGAATCGTATAAAATATATTTCTGCGAATGATTTATCTTCGTTTAATCGTTAGGTAATCTCATATGAAGATTGACATGTCAAAAACAAAGATATCTTCCAAACAAAAATGTCCTTCCTTGTTGTTGAGGAGATCAGTTGGCTGCCAGAGTAAATTGGCAAAATCGATTTTCATGGGAATCGCACATCTCTGGCGTTTAAATCGGACGTGTTGTCGCGAAATTGCGCGTCTTTACCGCTCGTGACGAATCTGCCGCTAACTTTGATCGCGAGTCGCGTAATTCCAGAGACGACTCGGTATTGTGTTAAATTAAACAGCCGCCGAGATCGCGCAGTTAAGATTACGTGTTGGCGAGCAAAAGGAGAAAGAATGATGCCGTTCTTATCTTCATTCTCGCTTTCTCTCTCTCTCTCTCTCTCTCTCTCTCTCTCTCTCTCTTTCTCTCGTCCTCATAATTCGATTGTTAATATCTATAATTCAGATAAAGTGCACGATATGCGACGCATTCCGTGTACAAAATAGCGTAGTTATTAATTCTTCTTGCGCGTCCTGCGCGAAACCTCTGGCGTCGTGCCTGCCGACGTTACCCACTTCAATTAGCTATATTACACAGAAGCGCATTAAGGCGCGCCTGTTCAACGAGCTTACACTGGCGCAGCTGAAACTCTCGCACGATTCATTTCGCAATGCATTTTGCAATCTGTAATTTCATTTAACCCCGTGCATTTCACCTTGCGCACCTCTCTAGTCATGTAAAAGTATCAATATCCAGACACGCATCTAATGCTGGATGTTCTTCTAATTCTGGATGTGGTTTTTCTTTGGCCTCTAAATACAAATATTAAAACACGAGTTCATTTTTACATTAGATAATAAAATATGATATGTTGCAACGTAAAATCGAACGATGAAAATTTTGAAATTTTATACAAGAAAAGTTTCGCTCGAAACTGGCTAACAATTGATCAGAAACTCGCCAGAAACTGATTAGTTTTACTGTCCAGTCATTGGCGAAGCAAATGGTGAAGCATTTAAACTGACCAGATACTAACTAGTAACCAAAATTCCTGGTCAGTTACTGGCTAGGAAGAGATCGCTTTTTCTATTTGGGATTGTATATATACATATATTACCTTTCTATGTTAAAAGTTTAAATATTTCTATTTAAAGACTAAAACAATAAGGGCCGTACACACCAAAAAACGCAGTTTGCGAAAAAAAATAGGTCGATCACGATCGATTATTCTTGGATTATTCTTTGATTATTTTTCGATTGTAAGGAGAATGATCATCTGGTCAATTTGCTGCTTAAATCTTATTGTTTACGTATTGCTGTGTGTTCCCGGCTCAGGAATATCTCGCAGATTAGGTGTTGGAGAATTGATATTTTTTACTTTAGGCGCGTGCTTACGCGCGTGTTACGCCCTTCCGTTCTGCGCGATGCATTATTCCAAATCCGATCCCTCTTTATTGCCGCCTACATTGCCCTTCCCGCCCTATTCTTGGCGTTCAGCTTTGATTCCGTACACCCACGTGCGCTATCATCGACCAGCTTAAGGGTTCTCTCTCGAATAATTCATAAAAAAACGCTTGCGGGATACTAAATGGATCTCTGTTGTCACAGATATGCTCGATGTTGCGGGTTTATCGTAAGACAAATTGCACGGGGGGAGTCGTGCTAAGAAATACGCTCTTCAGTATTCTAGTGAGTTCTGTTCACATACTTTAACTCGCTTTCAATTCGTAACGGGCGATTTGGAAAAATGGATTCACGTGGTGGGAACGGCCGTGTCGGCCGTTATATATCTTCGTACTCTTCGGACTTTGCCTTGGGAAATTCTCCGTTTTCGCCGTAAGCGTGTAAAACGCGATGATAAAGAGAATGCTCCTCACTTTCCGAAAACGTTCAAGTTAATTATTTTGTCATTCGCGTCGCGAAACACGAAAGTCCACTGAAATCTTTAATGTTGACATTCTTCTTGCGTCATTCTCCTGCGGTAATTAAATCCAGTTACCACCGCGGGAAATTATTATATGCTTCCGCGCCGTTGGGCGTGCGAACAACAAACTATTAATTAGCGCAACTGCGACCACCTGGCTTGGTAAACTTTGCATCGAGAATGCCGACGGCGTTGATTCGCGGACGAGAATTCGTGGTAAAACCGCGCGAGAGAGAAAGGAGAGAGGCAAGAGAGACGAAGAGAGGGAGCTCGAAAAGCTTCAGCGTATTTTCGCGAAGGAAAATCTTTTCCCCAACAACTCAAAACGCCTCCACAAATTTTTCGGCAGCCGCAACACGAAGATGCGGAATTCGGGGTTGCATTCTGCCCGGATTAAACTACGGCGAACGAAAACTATTATTGCCGACTGATACGTAAGCTCCTTCTTTCGCGGGAGCAAGCAAGCCGAATGTTTGCGGCGTACAGTTGCGAGAAATTCGGCCAGGACGAACTCCCGAATTTCCAGCTTCGACGCGGCGGGGCGAAACTGTCGCAGTCGCGAGAGAGAAGTGAACACTTCCGCGATGCAGCCCGGTGCTTCGAGCACGTTTTAAGCGGCGATATCGCCACAACACCGCAAACAAGAAAGTAGAAAAAAACACACACAATTCAGTCGTATCGCGGAAACGGCGGTACTACGATAAAATTCCCGAGGGCAAAGACTACTCGTTCTCGATAACGTCGTGCGAGTAAACGAGTGACGCGCGCCCGCGCGAGTAAGACAAATTATCTCTTCGACGTCCGTCATAGGAAAAACCGGGGCTAGATGTCCGATATTTCAGAATTTCGAGGTAACAAAAGTTTCGACATAATCTCATTTGAACGTTGATCTTATTTTGAAAATGTCACCAATAAAGATATTCTTCAAACAAGAATATTTCTTTTCTGTATATTTTTTTCTAAATCAGCTGAATCTTTCCGCTAAATCAGTATAGTCTATTTTTCAACTATATTATATTGTATAAAATGGTTAATACGGACATATAGAGCCAAGTTACAGATGTTACGTGTTTAATAAAAAATTAATCGATACAAAATAACAGACGTTTCGACCATTGGATGTGGTCCTCTTCAATATAGTCAAGTCTAGTCCATGCAATTCGTCAAAGATAGTGTTGTTATGTTCAAGACATAAATTCCTTACATCGACACTTTAATTAATACATCAGTGTTCGTCGACAAAGATGTAGAAAAACGAACACTGATGTATTAATTAAAGTGTCGATGTAAGGAATTTATGTCTTGAACATAACAACACTATCTTTGACGAATTGCATGGACTAGACTTGACTTTATATTGAAGAGGACAACACATCCAACGGTCGAAACGTCTGTTATTTTGCATCGATTAATTTTTTATTAAACACGTAACATCTGTAACTTGGCTCTATATGTCCGTATTAATCATTTTATAGATTTGATCTGCGGAGCTTTTATAATTTGTTCTTATATTATATTGATTTTCATGAAATTCGGAGACAAATATCTGTTCTAAAAGAACGTTAGATCTCGCGATTTTGTACCCACTATGTTCCTCTCAAGGTAAATACTAAAAAAGCACTTGGACAACACATCCCCTGGGGCTACACTCCGATCTGCTCTATTCACGACACTTTGTTGGCCGGAAGCCATTCGCGGACGAGGTGCAATCGCTGCCACCTGGCAGCGATGTATCGCCGAAACGACTGCCGAAAGTCGGTCGAGCAGATCGAAGCTCGATCGGCCGTCGCAGAAAATTATTGTTCACGTCGTCGCGCGCCGTGCGACACCGGGGAATTCGGGGCCAATTTGTCGGCCGTCATTGTCCACCTGCTGGCGGACGGCCGTTTGTAATCTTTGACGCGAAACTCGCGGAGTGCCATTTCCCGCTCGTGGCTAGCCGTGCGCGCAACTTCCGCGACGTTATTATGAACTGGACGAAGCGCGGCCGCGCTTCCCCTCGACGCGCGTCAAAAGGGACATTAGCGATCAGAGGCATACTCGCGGAAACGATTCAACTATTGTTCGCTGCAAACCGAGGAGAGACCGGTGTTTGAAGTCGCGGGTAACCAACGACGTCGTTTGCGACTCGCTTCTTTCGCGTTTTGCAAGTTAAGAAACCGTCGTTACACCCAAACGGAAAAAAGGGAAAACTCCGCTTGCTATTTCCTGCAATCCTGTATTCTAAAGAAAAACTTTCGCTGAATAAGCACTCCTCTGCTAATGTAGTGGACTGCACTCAACAAGAAAAACATAATCTTATTCTTAATGGGATCTTTTTATACTTGACTTCGAGAGCAGAGTACTCTAAAACCAAAAAGGGAAATAGTTCAACGCTGAAAAAAAGGCTCTATTTGCAAGATGCAATTTCCTATAATCGCATATTCTAAGCGAAGACTTTTAAAGAAACGAGCATTAATTAGAGACCTACCAGATATTATTTTCTTCTCCTTTTAAATTAAGAGAAACATATTTCCTCGAAACAGAATGCCATCTTACTAGAAGGGATTTTCATTAGAAACAGAATTTGCACTGTAGATGAAAGACAAAGTTCTCTCAATTTTACGAATATTGCGCCTTAGAATATTAACCTTTTAGTTTTGGAAGAATCCTCTTCAGACCATGATATAACAGCAAAATCCTGTAAGATTCAAAGAGTTCCGCTAGGTATCAGTTTGCTGAGACTACGAAATGCATCAGTCGCTAATTAGCGCTCGCGAAAGGGTATCGCGGAAAACCGGCTCGTGGCGTTCCTCTATCAAAGGTACGTCCATCGGCGACGGATATTCAGAGGGAAAGGGAAGTCTCCGAGGTGATGCCGCGGTCGGTTTTGAAGCTCGCGAAGTTCGACCTTTGCGCTCCGCGCAAACTAGACGCAGAGAGTTAGCGGCGGCCACGGTATCGCTGATAGCCCTGGCGGGCTTAAGGCGTTAATAATTTAATGCGTAGCGTAATCTCGCGTGACGCGCAGTTCACAATAGCGTGATGGAGGACGCTCTCGCGCGCGATATTGCGCCGCGGATTCTTGCCGAGAGAGTGCGCGCGATTATACGGAGGAATCGATGGCCGTGTACGAGGGTAGTCCCAGAAATATCCGACCTGACGTATAGATGGCGGTTGTTGTTTGAAAAAAATCACTATGGCCGAAAGCATCAACCTTATAAAGCTGAAGTTTGAAGTTTCAAGACGCTACGTTGTTTAGTATTAGTTTGGCAGCCATCAATAGTGAACGCTCTCAGTACATTTGTAAACATGGAGAAAATTGGTCATCGTTATGTGATACAATATTTTCATTTGAAAGGTCTCAGTCCAACCAATATCAAACTGAGCTAGATTCTATTCTGGGAGAGTCTGCTCCCTCGTTTACAACAATAAAATATTGGGTGGCAGAGTTTAAAAGAGGCCGTAAGAGCTGCCAAGACGAACATCGCAGTGGTCGACCAAATGAGGTGATCACGCCAGAAATGGTGACGAAAATCCACAAAATGGTATTGGATGACCGTCGACTGAAAGTGCACGAGTTAGCTGACATGGTAGGCATATCAAAAAGTGCTGTACATCGCATATTGACCGAAAATTTGGACATGAAAAAGCTGTGCGCACGATGGATGCCGCGTTTGCTCACAATTGAACAAAAACAGCGTCGTGAGGATGTTTCAATCGAGTGTTTGGCGATATTTCGCAGTAATAAGGCCGAGTTTTTGCGTCGATTCATAACCATGGATGAAACATGGGTTCATCATTTCACACCTGAGACAAAAGAACAGTCGAAACAATGGACTGAAAGAGGAGAATCGGCTCCGAAAAAGGCGAAGATAACTCCATCGGCTGGCAAGGTTACGGCGTCAGTTTTTTGGGATGTGCGAATAATTTTCATTGATTATCTTCAAAAAGGAAAAACAATCAACGGCGAGTATTATGCGAACTTATTGCAGCGTTTGAGTGATGAAATCAAGAAAAAACGTCCGCATTTGGCGAAAAAGAAAGTGTTGTTTCATCATGACAATGCACCGGCTCACACGTCCGTTATTGCGATGACCAAAATCAATGAGTTAAAGTTCGAATTGCTTTCTCACGCACCCTATTCACCTGATTTAGCCCCCTCAGATTATTATCTATTTCCAAACTTGAAAAAATGGCTTGGTGATAAAAGATTTGCTAACAATGAAGAGGTGGAGTCTGCGGTTGATGGCTATTTTGAGGAACTCGATGGTTCTCACTATAAACATGGTATCGAAGCTATTGAACATCGCTGGGAAAAGTGTATCGAGCTAAAAGGGGACTATATTGAGAAATAAAGATATATTTTTTGAAAATT
>NW_022639532.1:666670-669483 GCF_010583005.1 Odontomachus brunneus
ACGCACCCTATTCACCAGATTTAGCCCCCTCAGATTATTATCTATTTCCAAACTTGAAAAAATGGCTTGGTGATAAAAGATTTGCTAACAATGAAGAGGTGGAGTCTGCGGTTGATGGCTATTTTGAGGAACTCGATGGTTCTCACTATAAACATGGTATCGAAGCTATTGAACATCGCTGGGAAAAGTGTATCGAGCTAAAAGGGGACTATATTGAGAAATAAAGATATATTTTTTCAAAATTCTTGTGTTTTCTTTGTTAGGCCGGGTACTTCTGGGGCTACCCTCGTACCTTATTCGTCTCCTCTGTCGCGAGCATCGGCGCTGGAGCGAGCGAATATTCCAGTGGCGATCGATAACTCCGTTATCAAGCGCGAATAGCAAGTGCACGTCCTCGTCGCCGTCGAGAAGTGTCCGTTTCCTTCGCGCTGCTAGCCACGCAGCGGCCCAGCTTCGCCCTCCTAATGGGAGAGTCTTTTATAGCTCGTAATCGTAAACGATGTTGTAATTACATCGTGATCGAAGAGACCCACCTGCGACCTGATTCGCCGCGCAACGTCGTTCGTTCGCGCGTCCCGTATTTTTCCTCCTCCTCCTCCTCGACGAGTTCATTCTCGCCGGTGACGCAAACTCAGAGAGAAACGTGGTAATTGTGACTATACAGGTGACAATCACTGTACGCGCGTTTCTTACGCAGAATTGTATACACGAAGAGAATGTTGTAATAATTTTCACTGTGTAAAATTCTCTCTCTGTATAGTTCAATAATAAACTGTTTTTTAGTCATATTATTAAGCTTTAGTCGCAATAACTATCCGGTAGTTGATCAAACTACGTACACTAATTCTACATACAAAACTCGTACTGTTGTCACCCATATGACTGCCGTCGCCGTGTCTCTTTCTCTGAGTGCAGGGCGAGACGCGCGGAGAAGGTTCACTCAAGAAGCGGGGCCGAATGAAAATTTCAAAAAAGCGCCGCATATAAACATTCATTCCAGGCGCGGATGTGACCGTCGAGGATGTGACGGAGGAATACGGGAGTGTACTTTGCGGTTTTACGCGCGGTGATAAAAGATACGTCTCTGTCTCGGATATTACGAGAGACACGACGAATGCGCAAAACACGGGACTGAATCCTCTTTGGTCCCGTTCGTTCGGCTCATTCTCCTCGCGTCACTTTGGTCCCGTTCTTTCTCTCTTTAAAAGTGCAAACGCGAGCACACGGTCGATTGGCGTTGCGCGTCGCGCGCGAAATCGCGCCCGATCGTACGCTGACCTTAATATCTTGACGTCAGCAACGTTTCCCGAGGGGAAACGAACGGTCGCCCTTTTATCACGATACAGGTGCGACATGCCAATGAGCTTGCTCGACAGATAAAGCTAATACATATTGCTCGTTCGCGACGATTTCCGCATCCGAGCGTCGGGACACGCGTATGCGCCAGTCGTTTTAATCTTTTAGAGCACAGTGGTTTCACTGTGAGATCACCTATTAGAACTAAATCTTCAGACATAATTGCGTATCCTACTTGCAGGTAAGTTGTGTAACTGTTGCTACCTTTCCTGATAAATAGAGGGAACTTATAAAGTAACGTTAATATTGGCAAATTATAACTTTAACAATTTTTTACTTTTCTTGGTGATCTTATCATAAAACCTGTGCTTCAAAGGATTAATCAACTGCTCAACAGCAGTGTTCCCCGAATATAAGGGTGGCCTCGCGTTCTCACGAGCTTAAATTCGCTTGAGACTCTCCCACGCGGTCGTCTAATAAAATCCGTTCATCTCGCACTCAGCTCGTAACTCGATTTGATTCTTCTGGTTCATAAGGCCAATTACGCGAGTCTCTCGATTCTCTTGGAGCCTTTTTACGCCGCTCTTCGGGATTCTTCAATTTTCTCTCTTTTTTTCTCTCTCTCTCTCTCTATCTCTCTCTCTTTTCTTCTTTCTATGTACGGGATGAAAGATGAGGATCATTGAGACCTGCGCGGTCTCGACGAGTTCGGTTTCCACACGCGAGATGGAAGAAAACGGATCCTCCGTGATATCTCCACGATTATCCCCGAGGCGCGAAAACGCGACTGTGTAATTAACACCGTTCGCATGTCTCGCCACATGGAAAAGATATTAATCGCAACGAAACTTTTATAATCTTAAGCCATGCAAAATTATGAACGAGATTATCTGCTCGAAAGTACATTACGGGCGTTTAACTTTCGACTATACGGGGAAAACGATTATGTTAAAGTGATGTTTGGTTTTAGAATGAGTGCGTATCAACATATTTCGGTCAAAAGACACAGAATCACTGTTTTCTAGGTTCAAATTTGGCCTTAAGAAGCAGAAATTCCATTTCCTTTGACCAACAAACGCGTTGGTTTCTTTTCCTTATACAAAGCTATTGTAAGCTTCTTGAGTGATTTTTATATCGTCTATTCGGTAGAAGAACGTTAAGGTTACTACTCCTTTAGCGATTTTATACTGCAATTTTCAATATAATCCAGCATTATACATTGCAAAGTGAGATGTAACTTTCACGTAATTTTTACTACAATATTTTCTTCGTGCGATAAAATGGACACTTGAGCTCGAAATGTCGCCGATCTCTATCCTCGTGTTCTGTTATTACTATTACTGTTACTACTACTATTAGCAACGTAATATGTGCTTAGGTGTAGCGCATACACGCGTGCAATTTACGATTGACACACGATAGCCCGTTAGCGAACTCCATCGTCGATTTAGGACGTACACCTCTCTCTCTCTCTCTCTCTCTCTCTCTCTTTCTCTCTCTTTCTCTCTCTCTCTCTC
>NW_022639532.1:669772-671142 GCF_010583005.1 Odontomachus brunneus
TCTCTCTCTCTCTCTCTCTCTCTCTCTCTCTCTCTCTCTCTCTCTCTCTCTCTCAGAGAGGCGACGACAGAGAAACACCGTCATATCGCCTGAGATTATCGATTGCCGTTGCCGTCGAGATATTAGAAGACGATGAGTGGATCAAGTAACGTGTACAATTATTAATCTGAAGACCTGCACACGTCAGCGATGCACGCGATGTTTACTTTTATAATGCGAGTCGCAGCACGATACAGCAGCCAAGCACACACACGAGAATTCGTAACGCACGTCGTCTACACGTGGAAAGTATTGTAACAAGAACAACAAAATTTCGTAATCCTTTAACCTAACTACAATTATGAACAAAATTATCGTATGTGCAATTTATTTAAGAATATCATGCACATTTAATTTTGAAGATTGTAGTAGAAAATTGCTAAAAAAATAGTAAATTTTGCGATTTTCTACCAAATAGACGATATAAAAAAGAACTTATAATTATTATGTACACAAAAAGGAAACCGATGTTTGTTGGTTAAAAAAACGGAATTTCTCCCTCTTAGGACTTAAATTTGAATTATCGAAAACAGATCAATCGACCGAAATGCGTTGATTCGCATTCACTGAAGCCAAACCTCACGTTAACACGACCGAATTATATTTCCCGTGTAACCAAAAGTTAAACGCGTGTAATACACTTTCGTAATCTCGTCCATAATTCTGTATGGCTCAAGATTACAAAAATGATCATTGCAATTACTCAAATGTTTTTTTTTTATCGTATGCACATTTTAATAAAATTTCGATTTCGTCGACCAAATCCTTTTTTCAATAAATCACGATTCCGTGAATTCTCCGTGATGCGGGAACGAAAAATCGCGATTTTTTAAGGAAAGCAGCGGGCGAGCGAGCAAGTTGGTTTCATCTCGTTCATCGATCGATAGACGTTCGTTATTTATCCCGAAAGTTTCACGAGTCGAAATTACGTATGACTGCGCAAACAGCGTTCTGTTCCCCCTACTTGCACGGGCTGCACTTTGTCTCTTCTTTTTTCCTTCGCCTCACGTACAATAACTCGTTCGTACGATCGTGGGAAGATACACAGTGACTTACCATATTATATAACGAGCGCACACACGGGGGAAAATTAACAGAGCGATATGATTCGTATTCCCGCGTCCAGTGTCCGTGTGTGCTTTGCGGTGCTCAGTTGAAACTTCCACGTGTATTCGTCACGCTCTCGCGCTGCAGGCACGTGCTAATTCGACACGTGACGAAATTTCCGCGTTACTAAGTCAATTGGAGAGGGCGCGTGCGAAATCGGAGAAAGTGAGAGAGAGAGAGAGAGAGAGAGAGAGAGAGAGAGAGAGAGAGAGAGAGAGAGAGAG
>NW_022639532.1:671407-696596 GCF_010583005.1 Odontomachus brunneus
AGAGAGAGAGAGAGAGAGAGAGAGAGAGGGGACGAGCCGGGAACGGATTTGTCGGCCGAACCGTGGAACTTTGAAAGCGCGGATTTGCGGGGAAGCGTGGCGTTCGCGCGCAACGACTGCACCCCCGTTCGGATCGGACGGGTTCCGCTTCCGTTTCCGAGTCCCGGCCAGCTATCGGGCTGATCTCCGATCGGAAGTGCCGACAGCGCCGCGTCGTTGCAGCTGCAACGGCTGTCGTCGCATCGCGGTGTCGACGCGTTATTAATCGTTGACGGCGTTAAGCTCGGACGCGCTGATTAAGTCCAGTTTAACATTTAACGTCGCTATTATTTCAGACAGCTAGTGAGAGAGAGAGAGAGAGAGAGAGAGAGAGAGAGAGAGAGAGAGAGAGAGCGCCAATACGTTGGCTGATACGTTAATAACTAAGCCGTGCGTGCGCGAACGTATATTGGCTAAAGGAGGCAGCCTAGTTGACGGTATTCGCCCGTGAATTATCGAAAGCGCACATATCCGAGACTTTACGCTCCCCTCTGTAATTTCCAGTGGCTATTCGACGCTTGCCAATGTCGACTCGGCGCTCGGCATTTGCAACGTACCGTAAAGTAACAATAACGACGTAGTAGTTTAAGAGATGGTGTTTCGAGAGCGCGCGAGAGAACGACAACGAGGGTGGGACAATAAAGGAGATAATTAAGGAGCGTGTATGCTCGCTCGCTCGGATTCCGACGACGGATGCATAATGCATGCGAGTGTTTCGAAGCGAGCGACGCCTCGTACCTGAAATACGCGACTTTGACAACGGTTTCGGCTATGAGAGCTACGTCAGGACGATGTACCGAAAATCAATTTGATCTGCCGCGAGATTAATTCATTAATGCAGCCTTGCGGTGTTTACCTTGAGGTAGCTTCGAGCGGTCGGAATGGGGAACACCTCGCAACTCGACTTGTAAAACGCTTGACAGCACTGAGATATTTTTTTCGCGAATCGATTCGCGAACGGGTTCAACGACCGAACGAGCGCGCAAGTGAGAGAAGGAGGGTTACTCTTGAATTCCAACGCGAGACTTCCGCGTGTTCGCTGTGCGAGTATAATAACGTAAAAGTGCCAGTGCCTGAACTACGAATAATTATGAGTAATTTCATCGATCGATGAAATTATTTGTGATTTTACATGTGACAGTTTTCATGGTTGATTTGCCGCCTGTTTTAGTCAGAGAAACTTCATTGCTTTCACCAACATTGCTTTTATCTTACGTAAATGGAGCAAGTATTAGCGAGTTGAGCGATTTGTCAGTCAACGTGCCGACACCAAAAGAGAGAGAAAGGAGCAAGAAGGAGACGCGCACGTACTGATCGTTAAGGGTCTCTACGAGCCTCGAGCTGGGATTTCATTCGGTTCACCGGCGTATCGCTAATGAGAACGCGTCCCTCGAGTATCTGACGACGACGATGACGATCGAACGGCGATCTGCGAATCGGCGATGCACCGTCGCGTGCTCGCTTCGTTCTTTTCTCTCGACGTACCTGTGACCTTCGTCTCGGTGCGTAATCGGTGCGAAGGTACTAACCAAGCGTCAGCACGTCCGCGGCTGAATTTTCGAAGACCGTTCCATCTCTCGGAGCGAGTCCTCGGTTGGTATTTCGGCCAGCGAGAGGATTCCATCGGGAAGAGAACGCGGTACTTCGGGGACACGGGCGATCGCCTCGTAAATTATAAATAAGAACTTCCCGAGCACGCGCGAGGGGATAATGCTCGGGATAACACGATCACCGAGGATCATTCCCGGCCGTCCGTTTTCTGCAGCTCGTAAACGGTTCGGCTACTTGGCCGTTCCTTCAACCCTTCTCCCTCACGACGCGATCACGCGAGGGACGTTCACCGGCTGCCGAAGTGTATCTCCAATGGGAGCAAGCGTGGGAGCTCTTATTTCGCAACTTGCCCATCCAATTTTTATAAATTTGTGTCTATTCCCGAGCATTTCCAGAAATAATTGGTCAGAAACTGGCCGGTTTTTATTGGCTAGGATTTATTAGACCAGGAAGTAGACCAAAATAAAGCCTTCCGAAAGCTGTGGCCAGGCGGCAATTTTAGAGTGAATAAAAGACGCGTCGATCGCGGCCTGCCATGCAATGAACGACGTTTACCCTAAACGAGAAATCGTTCCCTGTTGTTGCGCTTATCAGTCGTGATTAATTGAAACGCGCGCGAGATAATTCCGATAGCGGAAGGAAACTCGAACGACAGAGAGAGGGAGAGAGGAAGAGAAAAAGAGAGAGGGAGATATCGTCAGATCCGGATAACGACGCGCTCGGGAAACGAGGTGGGACTCGACGAGGTAATCGTAAACGATCATTTTCCGTCCATCTAGAAACGCACGCTTTTAACGAGGACGATCGTGCGACGCGGACAATTGCATCGGAGCGTCCTGCTCGATGCATCCTTCCTCTACATCGACTCCTCCACCGGAACACGCTACACATCCCGGCAGAGTGCCGTGCGTCGAGGTATGACGACGAAACAAACTATTAACTTATTGCCACGCACCGGGCCGGCCTCTGCATTTCGACGTCGCTCCATGCGGCTTTTTATCTCGGACAATAATTGTTACACGAGCTTTCGCTGTTCAACCGCGCAAACACACACGGAGAGAATGCGTTATAGCTATTTTTATGCAAATCCCGCTTAATTTTACTGCAGCTCTTATCCTGAACTTCCCTTTATACAAGTGTCCCTAAGTGTGGCTTGTGAGCCTTCTGATTGACTTTCAGGCGCTTTCATTATTAAAGAGGAGTTTAGGATGAGGATCTATGTTTCTGGTAATGGAAAGGAAAGGTATGGTGCACGTAAGCAGAAATACTTAGCTCTGAGCAGCATAGCTGCACCATCATAGTCAGCTTGGTACGATCGTAATATGTAACACAGTCACTTTGGTACTTACCAACTACGTCGATGTAGTTGCGCGTGATCCGGTTGTGACAACCAGAAATCGGTTGGGATGGCATTTACCATGGCATACGCTCTGGTTAGGGCAGCCAGATATAACCATCACTGTGACTCAGCAATTGCTTTGTGGTTGTAGCAATCGCGATTAATTGTTGCGGATTTTATTGTTGAATCTGGTTGGCACAACCAGATTAATGGGCTAACCGTCTCTCCCGTGCAGGGATAGACTGTAAGGTCTCTCTTGCTAAGAGACACAGTGAAAGAACGTAGCGAACTTTTTAATACATCCCAATTCTTCAGATATGAGTAGCAGAATATGTCGATGTATTCGTCGAAATTCTTACGACATTCTTACGAAATTTCACGGTAATTTTCACTGCAACATTCTCTCCGCGTATCTCTGTCTCTCGCAATTTTGCCCGAAGGGTCAACCACCCGACCTGAGATGACTCCTCCGATTTCCGCGAGAACTGTCGAGACCACGCTCGTCGCTCGTGGCTTCCCGACAGCTAACGTCGTGGCGCGAGTACCATTTGGTGATATTTTCAGCAGACCCTTCAGTCTGCCGCGATGAAACTCGCCAGTGTTGCTTCCTATTTCGCGGGGCCGGCGATTACGCGCGATTGTCGCGATCGCAGTCGTCCTCGCGCGATCGATATCTTCCAGCAGGATGCCTGCCGCAATCGGCGGGGAGAGCCGATCGGGGAATATCCGCGCGACCGAATTCGCCTTCGACCAGATCCGAGATAAGAGCGCGGACACAGGTGGACGATTGAGAATGCACAGGGCGTCCTCTGTGCGCGAATTACCTACATTTAGGACTTTAGGTTTAGAACGCTGACCGCCGGGTACGCCGATCCGCGCGAACAGAAATACGGTATTCGCGTACCCGCGCGCTGACGAATATATTGCGGACCATAGCCTAGCGATTAGGCGATTTCACAAATCGATGTTATATATATATACATATATATATATATATATATCTGTACCTGTATCTTAAGAGGTAAAACACGAGGGAGAAGAAGAGGGAAAAGAAGAAAAAGTGAAAGAAGAAGAGAAAGAAAGACGACGCGACAGAATCCGGCCGCAGAGTCGGCCGACAGTTTTCTTGTCTCTTTCCGTGAATGTATCGTACTTGTACCAACGCCCCCCGACACCATAGCGATTAATTATAATAACGATTAAGCAGTGAAACGCTCGGTGTTCGTGATTCGCGACTGAACGCTCGAGACAGCGATTTTCAAAGTGCCCGTCGCGCGACTTTGTTTCTTTCTTTTCGCCTTTCAAGGTAAGCCCAGGTCTATAATAGATGATTTAAGCATTGAGCCTTAAAAATTGATTAGAGTTAGGCGTTATTAATGTCCAGGCATTATACTTTCACTTTAAACGCCGAAGCGGTAAGAGTGTCCGGGAATTTTGCATTTACGTTTCTCTCTTTTCTCCACCCGAAGTTCGCGTTCACGAGCGACTCTCGACGCCTTTCAGAGTCCCTCGTGAAATAATTTGCGAGAATATTTATCGCGCACCGCTCGAGTCAACTGAAAGCATGATCCTGTTCCGAGGGTATTTCCTGGCTCTTCCGCGCCCGGGAGAAAAATACCCGGCCTCTAGAAAACGCTGACTTAGGAAGCGGGCGCGGCTGAAAAGGGGACTATTTTCCGCGCTATATGCGAGTGCCGGCGAGTTTTTGGGATCGATAAAGTTCACCGTCCCCGTCGTCCTCGTGATTCACTTTCGCGAGCGATTCGTGGACGTGTCGTCTTGTCGCGTTAATGGTGAAACGTTCCGGCGAGGAAGAGAGAGAGAGAAAGAGAGCGCGTGCGATAAAACGAATTATGAGAACATCGCGATCGATTGGTGTCGCGCGAACGAACATCGAGGGCCCGCGAGAGCGCGAACTGATGAATCAGTCCGAGTATCACGAAATACTCCGTTCACTGTTCAACGTTTAACACGTAGTGTAATTCAGCGCGTATAATATGTGTAAGGGAAACTTTCCTGGGGAGAATCAAAAGTAGCAGACAATATGCGCGATGCGAAGAAGCACAATTTCGTTAAAGGCTGTAGAATATAGCGACAAGTATCGAAATAATCTAACTATCGTGCGCCTCACTTCACTAAAACGTTCACGAGAGAATGTTTTTATCCCTTTTTGTCTTTCGTAGCAAAAAGATCGGCATTTTCATAAGTATCATAACTCATAATTGCACCCCCCCTTAAGCATCATATATCTCAGAAATATCATAAATCATAATTGTCATAAGCAACATATATCATAAATATCATAAGTCACAATTATTGCAAAATATCATCAGAAAATATCATGAAAATATCAGAAAATATCATCAGAATATCATCAAATATCAGAAGTTATAATCGCTATGAATATCATATATCATTTGAATATGCGAAAATGTGTAAGATCAGTTCCCTGGAGCGGAGAAAAATGTGTAGGGAAGAAACTATTCTGAGAGAAAAAGGTATCTAAGAGACATAAGTAACACTTATTCTGTGGATGCTAATAACATGTTTACTCGTTTACTGCTAATAACATGTTTACATCTTAAAAATACTTTATGCACTTGTATAAAATATTTTTAAAATAGAGGAAAATACATTTTCTTAAAATCTTAAAAAATTTGCATATTTTAACTTGAGCTGTCAAAATCATCGATTAACATTACTATGAAGGTGTCCACGCTACGCTGTGCGAGACAAATAAATTGTAATAGAATTAATAGCTGTTTATTTATATGTTTTATTTTAGAACATTGTTATTGTATTTTAGTTTTTCACGAAAGCTATTTATTCTGTTGGGATAAAAGAATTTAGATTCAAATAAATAATATGTTATTGGGTCACCCACCGAAAGAAGTATTTTCTATTCTTTAGATATTTTTTCTCTCGATGTATCTCTCGTGAAAGCGTCAAACGCGTATTACGTACGCGTCAAAATTTACTATCATCACCGTGAAACATGTCGTTGAAGCAATTACTGCGCTTTCAATATTGAATACTAAACGACTCAATTGTCCGCGACTTCGGAACTGACCTTGCTGCCAATCAGTGCGATTTGTTACTACGCATGCATCGAATAGTGGAACACTTTGTGAGTGTTTGAGATTCAATATTCACCATTTCGTTGAATTCGGCCAATGTCGAGCTAGGTCCACCCACGCGTCCAGCCGGTCACCGTCCACCAGGACCAGCTGCATCCTGCATCGTCCACCCTCCGTCCCGTATTGTCCCATGTCGTCCCACGTTGATTGCACTTTGCTATCAGTGCACTTTATCGCAGTAACACTGCGATGCGATTAATATTCACGACTCGGCGCTGTTTAGCGGATTAACCGCGCCATCGGCGAAGATTGTTGATTTATCACGGAGTTTATCGGGACTTGAATTAGCGCGAGATGAAAATCGCGAAAACGCGACGAATAGAAATGTAATAATCGCGCAGCAAACGTGTCATTTATGAGATATCGCGACCGTACGAATCGATTGTTAATTATCCTTCTTTTCGTTAACGTCGAAAATTTCGATAATATCGGATGCACGAGCCGACGTTTGCCGACACACTCACGACAGAGTCTAAATTCAACAACTCAGGAGTAAAATCTCCCAAGTGCTTTGACGTATTCACGGCTATGTTTATGAATGGGCTAAGTGTATGAATGGGCAAAAACTCTTTGTTTACATTCCCGGGGGGCCTACGCTTTGTCACAAGCAACCTTTGTCAGCTATCTCACGGAGACGCGATATGTTGCACAAAAAAATAATTGTCGCGCCTCTCTATGACGAAACTATCAGCAACACGCGGAGTGATTCCGCGAACAAAACGATTGCGGGTAAAACCGTTACGTCGAATTGTTTCGCAGCACTCTTGCGAAGTGTACTTCCGCGTTTACGTATCTCGGTTTAGTTCGTGCAATCGCGTATACATAAACACGCGTCCGACAAATCCGAATTAATAATCGTGACAATCGCCGCGCATCAGCTCGGGCGAAATAAGCCCGAATTCGACGAACAGTGGCGTAATTTCAACAAATACGCTTTATACACCTTTCTCAAGACAACTAGAGATCACACCGAATAAATAAGTCGGTCAATTCAATTCGCTCAAGTGTTAATTCCACAGCTTGAGCCGAATGCAAGGATAAGCAAATATGGGACGTTCAATTCGTACAAACATATTTCATCAAGATCAAGAGTTAGATATTAATATCACAAGTGAAATAGTAAAATCTCTACTAGAACGATATAAACGTTAGAAGTGATCTCTTGATTGCTTTGAGCTTGTATATTTTTTAAACGGCACATACATGTATAAAAGCTAGCATGCAATGTAAATCGCATTGATTTAAGTGAACACCTTCGTAAAAGCACCATCTAACCATTACCACAAATCGTAACCTTGCTTGACTCGTGTATCGACTTTTCAGACCGACGAGATAAAGAATCAATTTTTTTTCACAATCATTAACATTAATGTGCGCGAGCACTTTGACTAGGAGCCAAAGTTTTTATGCCAAAGACAAATATTTAATTATATTTCCATTATTTGAAAATTGCTCTCACACAGATATCACAAATACGAGTCTTCATATATTAAATAATCGCGCGAGTCAAAGAAGGTTAAATTCATTCATTTGTCATTTCTTCACTCACCGAACCATAGAAGATCTGAAGCCGTTCAACTGCGAGTTCTGCAACAGAAAGAGAGAGCGATTTGATTAGTTAGAGATCCAGGAATTCGATTTGCCTAACAAATACGCATGCCGATGGATTAACCCTTTGCGGTCGTAATTCGACTCCTTCTGACGGCTGTACGCCTGCTTCTGACAGCAAAGGATCGAGAGGAGAAAGACAGAGAGTCCGAGAACTCACCTTCGAGCCGGCTCTGCTAGACTCGAGCCTATCCTCAGGCACGGCTTCAGCATATCCACATCAGCATCAGTATCCGCATTTTCCTCCGCGATATGGACATAGTAAACTTCGTTAGATTTGAAACAAAAATTAGTTTTTCGATCAGTTCAAACACTAGAAGAATGTAGTCGGTAGAAGCTAATTAAGAATACGGAGATATATCGACCGTATTCCTTTCTTAAATTTATTACAAATGCGATATGGCTGTTACCTTTCGGATCTATGGCAGATCGCTGTCACTATGCTAATGACGGTGCCGCCACGACGAACGCGACACGTCCGTTCACGCGTTTCCATCAGCTCGGATTAATTTGAAAGCGCAGGAAACGACCAAGTATCTTATCCCGGGCGCGTTCCGTTACACGCTCGCAACGCTCGCTCGCGTCATTCTATCTAAAACGTCTTTAATATCTAATGAGCAACAAAGATAGAATGACGCTCGCGAGCATTGCGAGCCTGTAACGGAACGCTCCCCCCGAAACATGTCTTGGCACCACCGCGTCTGTGACTATTGTGTGATACAGCGCGCGCTCAGGTAAACAAATCTTCAAAACGACAACACGCGCGGTAGTGCGCGCAGTACCATTCATTCCGTTGACTCCTGAACATAGGGTGTCGTAAAATTAAGTATAATATTTCAAAAGCGTTCCGAATGATTTTTTTAGTATAGCATTAACCTTCGTTAAAAAAACGTTCGCGCGCGTTGAGTCACAGTTGTGCGATGCCTAGAGCTTTCCGTAAAAGCTCGCGTATATTCTGAGACTCGACTTAAAGTTGGAGACTCTCTAATACAAGAATTATTTATAATCCAGGGCTTCTTTTTTCTCACACGAGCTCATTAATTTCTTTGTATGCTAATTATCGCTCTGTACACATAGGAATCTCCACTTTCGCGCGTATTAAAGTCCCTATTTCTATGCTATGTATGTACATACACATTTTTTATGAATCTTAGAATCCTAGACTTTCCACGCAACCACACACGTGAGACTTGCGTTCTTCTTTCTCGCACATATACACGCACGCACACAGCTGTCGAGATGTCCACGAATCGTCCGGAAGCTCCGTCACGCGATCTGTCGTCCTTTCCGTCTTCGACACTGAAAAACGATGAATCCGTGAGAACCTTTGAAGCATGTAAAGAACGCGTTTAGAAAAATCGGTCGTTCATCGAGGAAGGACGAGAGCAGAGAGGCGATTGTGAAATATTAATTTGAAAAAAAAAACGGCAAAAAGCAAAGAAAGTGAGATCGCCCCGACGGTGCTTCGTTATCGAGACACTTATGTATATTACCGAATATATTAACACGAATTTTCGAGGGGAATGCAAAGGGTTCAATTGTCGGGCGCCGAGAAGACGAGCGTCCACTTGAAGATGAGAGATAATTCGACGTAATTAGTTTCTTACGATGTTTTTATCCCGTGTACTAGATCTTTATATACATATATATATATATATAAATATATACACACACATATATATACATAAATAAGAGAGAAAAATATATCGTACTACACCCCCGTGGGGTATGTGTGTGTATGTGTGTCGTTGGCACTCGATCGCCAGAAAATGAGATCGCGCAGAGATGAGCTACGTCTCCTCCTCCCTTTCCCCCTCTACCCGTCCCGGCCCCGTAATAGCGTGTAACGTGACGTATTTGTGTGAATTTTGTCATTTTACTAAGAAACGTATTTGCCGTGATTACAGAAGCAACTTCTTATAATATACATATATACATACGTATATACACACATACATACATATATATAATATATATATATATAATGTGCATACATCCAGCTCCCGCGCTTGGCGTTTTGTTTCACAAGACCGAAAACTTTTTCAAATTATCACGATTCAGTAAAGAAGATGTAACTGTAAAATGTAATCAATAAAGAGATTTTGCCTAATACCTGCTGACTCGTTTATTGCCGGACGACGCCCGCGGCTTCTCAACTGCGTCGTTCCTCTCCTCAATTCGTGATCCGCGGGAAACTGTCTGCACGGCAAATGAAGACAAAGTATTCACTCCTGGATGTCTGTTGACGCTTCTCGAAATTGAAGTCTCGAAGTGAGATTGAGATCACTGTTACATAGAAAAAGGATTAATTGATGATCATTTAAGGGAAAATAGAGATACCTCTGACTTGCCGTCGACTTATATCAGTTGAAAATAAAAATTTTGTCGTAACCGTTTCGCGAGTCGTGCCCTCGTTGTAAGTCATAATGGCGGCTCGATCATCATCAATGGTGTCATCTAACGGCATCGAGGAGAAACTCGGTAAGAAAGATTTTACCGACATTATTACCGACTTTTTTATTAGTTCCGAATTCTCTCTCTCCTCTGTGAGGCGCCACTGTCTGCTTGAAAGACGAGATCATAGTACGACTCAACGACAAGTCAGGCTAAAAAGTAGAGATTACTTCTCTATTCTTCAGTAACGCGATCGAACAACGAGTTGGATAGACTTTCCTCTCGTGATACGAACCCAAGTAGAACAACGTTATCTTAAAGTATTTCATTTTACTATGTGAAATTAGGTTAGGATAACTTTATTTTCGGTAAAAAAGTTAAGTTTGTGTTTACTGAAAGAGTTATCTAATGTCCGCCCGAAAGGTAACTTTTAATATCCAAAAAGATATCATTTAGATATAAAAGTATCAAGCTGGTACATGGATACAAATTAAATATATACTAAATGATAACTGTAAGATGCGTAAATGAACTAGCTATTAACCAACTGTAAACTGTTATTTAATCAATGTTATATTAATGGAGACAAATTATTGACATTGACTTGGTATCTTATAGATACGTTCAAAAAGTTAACTTCAAGAACGTTAACCATTAGGCAACCTGTTCTACTTGGGAATCAGAGATCACTCATTCCGCCTCGTTGACAAATTCAATTTGAATTATTACAATTTAATCTGAGCAGGACTTTGTGGTGTGACGTATTCGAAGAAAAAAATCTGCCGAATTGTAAAACTATCGATACGCATCTTCATTTGATGACATCAAAGAGGTTAATCGATCCTTCGACAAATGAGAGAATCGAGCTTCGATTAGCTAGTCGAACGTTAACCTTATCTGCGTGACAAGTGATATGTTGTACGATATGTGATGAGGATATAAATAGGGGATTGTTTTGATCGTGAAATCTACTATGTTAATTTCGTCTGCACTCCCTATAATGCACTGTTATTCATAGTGGTAATTAAAATACTATATAAGATCGAAATAATCGCCTCAACGGTTCACTCACGGTTGTGACGAGTAACCTCTAACACACGTTCCAGATGCTTTGTTTAAGATACGGAAGGAATTTTAATACTCCATCGCTGTTCAACATGCTCCTGAGAGCTTTTTCTTTACGTTGTAGCAGCAACAGGAGCACGAGTTCTTATGTCAACGCCAATGGCGATTCCATGGACGGTACGTAACGAAATTCAGGTTTTCATCATTCTGTTTTCAATAAAAGTTCATGTTAATGTTGTTAAAATAAGTCAAATGTGGAGTCAAATTGATTGTTGACAACATTACTCTAAGAAGGACATTGCTGTTGAACTTGATAATGCACAATATTAGACTAATGAGTTGCTTCTTCAATGATAGCGTCATCGTCTTTAATCTTGCTAAACTATACAATGTCAAAGGAGAGGCTGTTAACTCACAAGTTTGCTTAGATGTCATGATGAACTATACAATGTCAAAAGAGAGAGACTGTCTATTTACGAGCTTGCATAGATATCACAGTGAACTATACAATGTCAAAAGTAGAATTACTGACTCACAAGTTTGAATAGATGCCATAATAAACTACTATATCAAGAAAAGAACTATTGACTCATCAGAACATGCATAGATTTCATATTATTCTATAGAATTGTATCAAGATTAATTTTTATTTAATTCAAACTTGTTACTTATTAACTTACATGTCTGTCAAAGGAACATGACTGATACATGTACTTAACCGATATCACATGAATACATTGAGGAAGCATAATTATATAAAATATAACATACAGATGTTCAGACCAACATGCTGGATGCCAACTCCAATTGGGAGTTACTAACACCAAATGGTTTTCGATTTTATCTTCCTGGAAGTGTTGGACTTGCATGGCTAGACGTTACAACTACTGCCCAAATGAAGACTCAATTTCTTGAAGCATATGATGATGAGAAATTTGAGAAGTTATTGAACAATAGAGATAAATCAAATGACAGAAAGTGGAAAACTGTACATTCAACATTGAAGTATATGGCGCAGGAATGTCCTGTTCTCTTACACAAGAGTATCGAGGAACTATTTCCAGGAACAATCTTAGACCTGGCTGCTTCAGATCTCACTATCATAACTATTAGTCAAAAAGCAAATCCTAAGTCACTTAGATGGCGTACAGACGTCGAAACAGAAAAATTAGCCAAATATGTGAGTCACACGATTACATAGTGTAGTTAAGATTTTTGTTTCTTCGTCGTGAGACTTTTGACTGATAACGTCAGAAGCGAGAAAATGCATAACTAAAATTCTCGTAAAGTAAGTCTAAATAAAAAGATATCCAAAAAAATAACACTTGTAATCGATTGAGCACATCACTAAAATATTCTAAATACTGATTTTCAGAGAAAAAAGAGAATATTTGAAGTATTTTGGAAGTGTGCTTAATCGATTGTAAGTGTCATGAAATTTTTTGGATGTCTTTATTTTTACATATTTTGCACGAATTTTGGACATGTATTTCCTTGCTTCTGATGTCATAAATCAAGAGTGTCGCGACGAGAAGCCAGGAGAATAAAATATAGCAGATTGCAATAAGAGATACGTGTATACACTACTAGCCTGTTAGTTTGTTCTAGCGGCTGTGGATATTTGCCTAAAGCTCAAAATGGATGGTTACTGGGCAGACTTTATCAATCCGTTCAGCGGGCAGCCTTACTTCACACCGCGGAAAGATAGTAATCTCTACAAAACTGACGAACGTTTTCGCTGTCTAGGATTTAAAGTAGAACAAAAGAAAAATTGCAGAGTCATCGCGTGTGACGACAGCCCGAGAAATTTTGTTGGTATGTACAGACATATGACTGCATCTAAGTGCATGCGATCCGAGCAGCGCAAAGCATCGGGTCATTGTTGAATCTAGTCAGACTCTCATATATGTGCTGCTAGGTAACGATTGAAAATGGAACAATAATCTGCGTTCATCGAGATATGGGTATTTTGATACTTAAAACGCTACTCTGACAATCAGAAAAATGTTTGTAGCATCCAGTTTACATTTCGATTTTTCTCTTCAATTTCAGGAAGTCTTTACACGACAGCTCCGCCTAACACTAAGCTTTTAAAAGAATTAATATTCGATGAACAATGAATGTACAAAAATGAGTGTTAATTTGCAATTGGTTAGATCTCAGCAAGATTTTAAATATGTTCGCGTGTCTGTGAGATTGAACGATATCTTCAAACTATGCACAAAGTGCGGCCTTTGATTGTATTACGGTGAATAATGTGCGCATCAAAATGTTTTCAGTCGATATATATATATTTAATTGATAGTCGAATACTCGCATTCTTTTTTGAATTCATAAACCTATGTTCCTCTGTGAAGAATAAACGTTTTACTTTACAACGTGTTGCGGCATTCGCATATTTTATTTGGTAAAAATATACCCTCTTAAAATCGCCATGGGTGTGAGTAAAATAAAATATTATCTTATTCAGGATAATATATATATCTACGATAAATTCGCGAGACCGCTTATAAAAATGCTACTCCCATCACAAACATCCGTCACTATTGTCCCTTTAAGCTAGAGAAACGTTAAATATCAAGATCGTAAAGCTATATTTTCGCCACACATTCAAAGCAAAACGCGTCCGTCTGATTGTCTTGCGTTAAAGGATTGTGTTGAAGGAGAAACTGACGGAATCACATGGCCGCGCTTCGCGTTCAACGCATGCCAAACACTGGTGAGAATACAGATTGCAATAGAGATAATTCGATAGACATCACAATTCGTACAGCATATAATTACGATAACTAATATCTAAGTAATCACACGAAAGCTAATTACGTTTCCGACGAAGAACGATAAAAGTGGATCGAGTCCGCTTTCTCGCGTCTCGTCGATTATTAAGGATAAATTAAGAACTCCAACGCAGATGTAACTTGACAAAATTCTAACGTCTGCATAGATGTGCCTAACGACTCTTCTGCTCTCCTTAGCTCGATCGAGTGAAACGTCTGCTAATTAAAGCGATCGCTAAGTGCACGCCTGTCATAATCGGAACGACGCGTCCTATTGCAGCAGCAACGAGGAACGTGTGTCAGGTCACAATATGTCTTAATGTGTAGTCGGGCTAATGACTTACAGATCATAGGTAACTTGGTACCACCGGCAGTACGAGCATTACGCGCTTATGCGCGCTAATGAGCCTTAATAGTTACAGTCATACGCTTATTGTACAAATTAATGTATATTGTGCTTATTCGCAATACTCTCTCGGGGTGTTACTAGGTCGGGTCTCTTTTATCTCACGCACAAATTCGATTGCACCATCTTTGCTAGTCACTAACTACAACTAATTAAATATATTTTCCTGTACTTATATATATATTTTTTTTTGTGCCATCAAAACCCGTATTAATAGTCAATATTTGAAACTTGCCTTGAGTGAGATACTCAGATTTCTGTGATATGTGAGATACTCACTGTATTAATAGTCGTTATTTGAAACTTGTCTGAAGATACTCAAATTTGAATTTAATTTTAATCTAATTCTGCAGATTTCTCAGCAGAATCGTAATTACAAACATAACATTGCGTATCTTATATGATCCAAATAAAAAACTCCAACTCTACTGATTTTTGAGTATCTCACAATGAGACAAGTTTTAAATGATAACTATTAATATTAAGGCCCAAGATTTTTAGAGAGACACGAGATAATAAAAACTAATTAGCCGAGTTTATATCGGTGCAAACTGTTACTTGCTACTCATTAGTATATTCATATTCAACACATATGCGTGATTCGTGTATGACACACGATAACAACTGCAAGAACTCTTCTGTATACTTCGCTAAAGATAAGAGATTTCAGTTTTTTTTTTTTGGCAAAACGGCTGCTCGTCAGTATGGATACGATGTGTCCCACGGAGATAATCGAGCAAGTGCAGCACGAGGTCGCAAACGGAAGTACACTCAGTCAACTTCCAATTTACGGAAGGAGCCGCATATCCCGCCGAACTCTTCGTTGTTGGCCGCTTGATAGTCCTTCGGCGAGATCTCGATGTGCATGTCGTCGAGAGCCATGAGCTGGTCTCTCTGCTGCTTCAGGTTCTTTTTAAATTCGGCTGGAACACGTACGTTATGACGTGCGTTATGAATTATGGATGACAACGGCAATAGCGAAAAGAGATCCGCGAATGGACCGAAGGCACAAATTGTATTTGTATTCTGAACGACTTCTGCAACTCGTCGAATAAATTACTCGACCGAGCGATATACATATCTTCTTCTCTCGAATAGAATGTATTATCTGAGCTGAAAATTGTGAAATTCTCTTCATCTTCGCGCATTTCTTCCAGATCAGAAGATTCTTTCGCGACGATCGCTCTACGTGCGGCCTCTCCAAAGTAGATAAAAAGGAGCAAGTTACCAGAACTCGTTTACACGTACCGATCATTTCCGCGAGCGGCACCTCCCCGCCGTATTCCTTCGGCAGTATCTTGGGATCGATCGCCTCTCGCAGCTCGTCCATGTCCTTGTGTATCTGCGCGAGGAGCATCACAGAAAGATACGTTCACACGAACGGCCCCGTGCGAATTTACTCATATACTTAACATAATTCGCGTCGCTTACCATAACGCGCGCCTTGAGCTTGTCGTTGAGCAGCGAGATGGCGAACTCGATGATCTTCGCCACGCTACCGGGAATATTGATGAAGTGCGTCTCCTTGTGACGCATCGGCGTGCTGTTCTGTATGCACCTCAGCATATTGCGAATGTCCGTCAAGGACCACGCGCTCAGATGGCCCATCGTCAGTCCCGACTCGTCGTTGATGTGCGTGTAACCGTGCACCTGGTTCTCCTCGTCGTCCATCAGGGATTCCACCACCATGCTGTGGATTCGCGCCATGTGCACCGACGAGAACTTGTACGGGTCGAAACGTCCTGAGAATCAAGATCAAGGAGATACAAAATCGAGAAGATGTGCCAAGATCGTCAGAATTCAGACAACACGACAATTTTTATCGTTTTCCTCATACATCGAGCAATGCTCCAATTTATTTTTGCATGTACTTTGCACAAAAATATTTTGTGCGACTAATACGACGTAAACTGTAGAGAAAAAGTCGGTATTTTGTCGGTAAAATTTTCAAGTCTGGCATTCCTTTAATTTAACTAAGCTACTTTTCAAGACTTTGTAATATTCTTACCCGCGCACGACAAGATTACTTTGCGACCGTGCTGATCCCGCTTCGGCAAGGGCACCAGGTAGCCGCTGTCGACAATGACCTCGAGTTCTGGGTCTTCGATATCGAGCTTTTGGAACCAGTCGGGATAGAGCTGCCTGATGGTGAGATAGCGCTCCAGCATTTCTTGTGCCATCGGCAGACTGAACTTCTTTGTCCTGAGGAAACGCAGCAGGAACAACGAATCAGTGCGGCACTTCTTGATCGTTGGATGCTTCTGGATCCAATGGCGGAACTGCTTCAGCGTTTGCTCCCGTGTGTTATCATCCTCGCGCAGTTCCAGCCTAGCTGTCTCCAGTGTTTCTGTATTCAACGTGCTCCTGTATTCCTGCTCCTCCTCCTGCTCCTGTTGTCCTTCTGTCACCATCGTCTGAAAAATGAAGTAAAACACCCGATTATTGCTCAGGTAGCTGCAGGTAGAAACGTTTCCAAAACGTTTTACAAACAGTCATGAAACGTTACGCACTTTTAGAAAGCGTGTGTGAAATCAATATATGCTACCAGAATGATACCCAATTATTAATCCCCTTTAGCCGCTAACACTCTGGACAAACCTGGTTTCTCTTGCGACCAGCAGCGGTTGTTTATAGCTTTAGTTGCAAATTTCTCTTTCGAAATTATGGAGTGCAGGCAAGAAATTTAACTGCAACGCTGGTTACGAGAAAAACCAGTTCTTTTCTAGAGTCTCAATGACTAAGAACATGTCAATAATTGTTTTAGCCTGTATTTCGAGGAGAAGAAATATAATGAGGAGAAGAAATTAATGTTTATCCATATTCACGATCTTTTCTCAGCGTAGCGGAATACACGTTTAAGGAAAAGCAGTTCGCGAGGATTGAGACGTTCACTGTCGAACTCCTCGGTCTTCACTGAGACAATAAGTCGCTCCGCCGACTAATACGATTTTTTCTATTGCAAATCGTTCATGTCACAATCCAAGAAGACGTCTTCACGAGGTAAAAGATGAGAAATTGACGCGTTGAATGGAGACTTTTGGACGCGTGTATCGAGCGCTAAATTTCTGAGTATCAGGCTAAAACAACGTGACCATTCTCGTGGAAGAGAAATGTAGCTTGAAATTAAAGGGCATACTTAACGTTTGCTATACGCGCAGAATAGTGCAGCATAAGATACGGTCTTTCCTGTGAGATAGTCGATTTGCGCGTGAAACGCGGCAAAAATACGAAGAAAAGGCGCTAGCGTTAAAAGGACCAGGAAAAACCAAAGTGGAAATCTCGACTATGTTATCCCGGCTCGCTCGCTCTCTCGCCTGTTGCGGAATCGCTGATATGATATGGAGCGTAAAGAGAAAGCATCGGGCAGAGTGTCACGGTATCACAACGTATAGTTAGTCGGTCGAAGAATCATGTCAAGATAATGAAGACAGTTTCTAAAGGTGTTGAGCTCCTCGAACGGATTTCTCATTACGCGAGTATTCTAATGACGATCGCATTGAGCGATCACGCCGCGTCCCGAGTCGGCAGGCGTAGAAACTCGAGGCTCCTCGAGGAACTATCACCGAGAGACAGGCGGTCCTTATAATTCCGCGCGAGTTCGTGGCGCTTAAGCAACTCGCGGAACGAAAGCGAGACGTCGGCGACGTGGAGAAGCGCGCCGAAGGGACGTCGCGCAACGGGAACACGCGCGTTTCTATATTCGCCTGTATTCGCCGAGCGCACCCGACTTTCTATCCCATCGCGAGAAACGAAGCGCATAATACCGTAAACGTACGCGCGGATGCGATATCGTTCCTGTCCGTATCCCCGTGAGCGAACGGCGTGAGAGAGAGCGACGGTCGCGAAGCGCCAGCAGCTTTTGGAAATACCATATAGGGTGTCTGACGAGAAAAACTCTCGAGTAGATTGGGTCAAACTGAGCAACAAGTTCCTCATTTGCCATTTTGTGAAATTTTCAATTATCATGTAAGGAAGATTGGCGAATGATCGCGGCGTTCCGTTATATGCGCTTATGTCGCTTATATTGCTTATATCGCTTATGTATGCATTAGGTCAAAATAAAGAAAGAAAGTCCTCTACCATTTTACCAAGTAACCAGATATTTGAGTTATCGATTAAAGAAGATTATCCAACGATCGCGACCATCTTCTTTCGAGCTGATAACTCAAAAGTCTACATGATTATTTGCAAAAGGACTGGCAGAGGACTTTTTCCTTCAGTTTAATCTATCTATAAGCACGCAAGACAGCAGGCGTCGCCATCACAGCTCACGGCGCGTGATCACACACATTCACTAATCTTCTTTAATTAATAATTCGAAATTTTACGTGATTGCAAATGGAAAAACTTTTTACTCAGATTGATCTAATCTATTCGAGGGTTTTATATGTTATCATCGTCGAGCATCACGTTATCGCGCACGCGTCTTCGTCATCGATGAAGGAGGCGAGGCTATCGCGAAGAAATAATCGCGCGAACTCGATGGACGAGTTACGTTGATCCACTTTTACTCCACTCGCGCTCGCCGAACACTTTCGTAGACGAGTGCAACGAGAGAGGCTTATACTCTGCCAATGGCGGATAAACTTTAAATCGCGCCTCATAAGAAGCCCTAATTCGATCTCTCGAGCGATTCTGCAGTTCCGGCTTCGCGCTCCTTTCGTCCTTCCGACCTCCACTTTCTCTTCCTCCTCCACGCGCGTCTTTCTTCCAACCCCGCGCGAAATTAAACACTTACTTAATCGGGCATCAGCGATTCCGTCCGTCGATCTGTTAAGCAAGAAACATGATTTCGCTCTTGTCTCTCGAAAAATCCCTTTGTAACGAATAACTTATTCAATTTTCATTATTTCCTTACGCGTATATCGATAAGATTCTTGTTTCTGTACGGAAAGAACAATTCTCAGACCACACAAACTATTAAGAGATGTCTTAAGGACGCTCAAAAGACGTCTAAGAGAAACAGAATGGGAATCTTTAAGACATCTTTTGGTAGTTTGTATTGTCTGAGTTCCGTTAGTGCAACTGAACTTTCTTGCCTGGTAAAAATAGGGATCAGATGAAAAACTCGGTTATAGGAACAGAAAGATTGCTGCAGGAAGTTTCTACTCAGTCAATCGTTCTCGCTGATTGCAGCCGACTTCTAATACAGCTGAGTGTTCAGACAAACGTTTCCGGTTGCGGTAAACAGAAACATCATTTCACGCGGCCGAATTTCCATCTAGTCCCTATTCGGTTGCACAAACTGGTATTTCTTTTTCTTCGCGCGGATATACTTTGATTCGCAATCGTGCGTGCTTTCTCTTCTTTCTCCTCCTCATTACTCGGCTAATTACTTGCAAGTAACCGCGAAGGGACTTCTCAATCGACACAGGGACATTGCGCACTCGGCAAGTGAAGAATGGATCCGTTTCATTTACTTTCTCTTATGTCTTCCCTCCTCAGACTGGTCCTCGTCCTCTTCGACCGCCTTGCTCCCGATCCAGCTGGACGTTCGATCGGGATGTTACTCGGCCGGGTCCCGTCAAGTCACCCAGCCGATCGGCAAGGCTTGACTCTCGGGCTCTCTCGGGTCACGACTCGCACTGGTTTTGATTAGCACTCGGTGACTCGAAGAACGTGTACTATTTCCGCGACGATGAGCGACGCAGCGACGTCGAATCGACGAGCACCAGCAGGTGCGAAACGGGAGAGACAGAGAGAAAGACGTGAACAGTCGGACGATGTGCACCGAAGTAACCCGGTTGCTCGGCCGGCTGGTCAATTTAAGGAGGGATCGTCATGGCGGTGCCTAGCTCTCGCGTCGGACGGACTCTCAGGACCTTCACCTACATCCCGACGACACCCGGCACGACGCGTTCCCCGTCTCTCGCGGCGGATAGCGCGAGAAGTGTTGGCTACGTGTGAGTACATGCAAGTGCACGCGCGAATAACTCGAGAAGATCCTGAGAGATAGCGGTATGATCGACGATCGAACGGAAGACTTTAATGAGCTCGCCGAGACTTGTATCAATAATCATTACTCGGAATAATCATTACTTGTCTCTCGAGTAAGATCTTCGGATCCGTGTTTAAAGTTAGATGCGAATTTTTCAGCTGAACCTTTCGCGACTGTTAACGTAACGTCGTCTATATTATATGATTTATGTAAAAAACTCAACTCTAAATACACAACAACTATTATATGCTGACTTTACACCGTTTTTACGTTCTTATCTATAATTGAATAATGAATTTCAGTCGAACGACTCTCGAGAGATTAGAATCTATTTGGTTAGAGTCTGATTAAATGATAGTCCGCAGAAAACGAGTCATTTTTCTCGTTGATTCAGGAGGATTATTATACTGCGGACAGCACAAACTTTTCAAAGATCCCTGGTAAAAAAAGTTTATAGAGAACGATAGAATAAAATTCTATCGTTTTCTATCGTTTTGAATATGGATTTTGGTTCGTAAATTCACAAATGTGAATAGTATTCTATCGTATACAATAGAAAACAATAGATAGAATTTCTATCGTCACTGTCCTATATAATACAAATAGAACCCAATTCTTATAGTACCGAATAAAATACGATAGGATTTATATCTGATGCTCGCGAATGCTGACGCTTGCGAACGATAGAGCTTATGGAAAACAATACAAATTGATAGAAATTCTATCGTTCTCAATTGTTCTCTATCAAGTTTTCTTACCAGGGATGTCTAAAAGACATTCCACGTTTTCAAAGTACCTTTTTGTACTCTCTGATGGATGAGAGAGATTCATTATTATTTCAAAAGTCAAGCGCGACGCTATGATCAATTTTGACTCATTTTCCGTCAAAACGAGTTTGTTTTTTCCTCGTTAAAAGCACGTTTCGTGAAACACCTTTGCAGTGGTTACCTAACGAGAGTGTTAATCGATTCAAATTTCAGTTGTCTAAAATAATCGACAAGTCGATAGTCAAAACTCATCAATCGTCATATACAAAGTCACGAGTAACTCAATTGATTGATGAATTTAATTATTAATCAAACTTTTATTTCATTGATTGCCGACTAATAATTAATTTTGTCAATCGACTAAATTATTCGTGACTACATGTATGACGCTTGATCTGTCTTGATTTGCCGATTGTGTGTCAGTGAAATACAAATTTTCACCGATTAATGTCCAACACTGACGAACAAACCGATCCATCTCGTGTGGTGTCTACGCACCTGTAAGAGATTGCGCGACGAATGTAAGATGTCAACTGTCGGGAAGAGCCAACCAACGAGTATTAACTCATAACGCGCGCGTAATGCCGATGATGTCGGGTTATATCCGTGTATATCCATGCGTCTCACGCGCGTGTGCATGATCCTCATAAAGCCAAATCAAGAGGATCGAATCGAGCAGCTGTAATTTGGCTTCGAGGGCACCGCGATGAAATACAAATGTTCCAATCTTTAATCTCCCCACGCGCATGCAATCCCTGGTAGCACAGTTAGGGCAATATTGGCTACAAATCGAGCTCCAATATATTCAATATCGGCCCAATATTGTAAAGTAGACGCATTTTGTAGCCAATATATTATAATAATAGAATTCCGAATATTGGTAATTCATTTGTTATCAATATTCTACATATTGTGTTATAATGGGCAAATATATTTCCAATGTATATTAATATTGATACAGTCATGGCTTGACCATTTATTTATATTTTATTTATAACCAATATTGGCTACATATCAGCTATATATCAGCTATATCGGTCCCATGTATGCCAACAAACTGTGCTGCCAGGGATCCTTTAGATTTCATTCTCTTGAATAGGATATCCCGGGACATCTTGTGGGGATGTGCCCCTTGCTTCTCCTCACGCTAATGATACACGATTTGGACAATTCCACGAGGTTTCGCGCGAGGAAAGAAAGCCCGTTTCGCGAATTGACTGCGAATTTCTTCTCCGTCGAGCTGGCGGACGCGTTCCGTCGAGTTCGTGGGAGTCTCTCGCTGGCCGACTCGAATTAAAGTATCGCCCCGGCCGGTGTGTTACTTTCCTCGGCGTAAAAAGCGTCGAACGAGCGCAACGTCGTCCGCGCTGGGAGATTCACTTTCTTCTCGTAATCTTCCATTTTGCTTTCACCGCTCTTTCGAGCGGAGATCGCTCGCGGATCGCTCCGATGGGTATCACGATCGTTTCTCACCCCGACAACATCCAACGACCAACATCATTACTCGCTCTTTACGAGCCTTTGCGCGATTGGCTTTTAAAAAAATATAATCTCATTCTTTACGGGATCCTTTTGCGCCGTGGACTCTAGAGGATTCTTCTGAACCCAAGAGAAAAATATTTTCAAAAAGGAAGAAAAAGGAAGAACTCAAAAAGTACAATATTTATAATTTTTTAGATATTTTTTCTCCAAGGACCATGTCTATTTTAACGAAGAAGAATAATATTGTGCTTAGAACGTATTTCTTGGTTTGAAAAGAATCCTCTTGAGATTATATTTTTTTGGATGTATTGATAAAAAGTCAAAAGGCCCAGCGAGTAATTTCCTCCCATATGTTTTTGCTCTTTTGATCCGACACAAATCGCGTCGAGACTTTTTTATCTTTCCTCGTCGTGCTGATTCCTCTTCAAGCACGAAAAGACATGCGCTCGCGAATGGAGTCGTTTTTGACGAACGCGGAAGATCGAGAATGACCGTTCAATGCGTTGACATTGAACTTGGTCGCTTAGCACATGAAAAGCATTATGCGAGCATTTTCAAAAGGATGCTGAGCGTGTCTGAACTTGAGAATATCTTGTGATGTTTTGAGCTTTTCGAACACAGGTTTCTTCTTACGATTTGTCTTGGCAAAATGAGCGTTTTCGAGACACGTAATATTTCTCTTTCAAATCATACACATAGCATCGTAGAATTTGTCTGAATTAAGACTCCTGGTCCCTCGCCGCGGTCATCTTGACTTATACGTCAGAAATGCGAAGAAATGCGTGTGCTGAAACTCTCGTAAAGTACCTCGAAATACAAAGATATATCCAAAAATGATACTCGATTAAGCACACCTCCAAACACTTTCCTTCTGCTTCAACAATCAGTAAATAACCGTAAAATTAACGTTACCAAGTAATGATATGTCGAGTGAAAAGGAAGGTATGTCACGTTAATTTTACGGTTATTTATTGTTGTGTATTTTAGCAACGTGCTCAATTGTTTGCAAGTGTCATTTTGTGGATATATCATTTTTATTTTGACGTACTTTGCGGAAATGTTGGACATGCCTTTCCTCGTTTCTGACGTCATCAATCAGGAGTTCCGCGGCGTGAGGGACCAGGAGATCTCTCGAACTCGTTTCCGATTTAACGATTTCAAATTGCGAGAGCGACGATTTCAACATTAACAAAAGTGAAAAGGGGACAGTTACGACATCGGTAAAATTTAGCGTTTCGCCGTGGAGACACGTAAGTTAATACGGAAGTCCGGGAAGCGAATAAACGGTGCTTCACCGGTCGAGCCGGTCGGGCGATTTGATTCTGCCTTTTATCCCGTGAAGTTAATTCGCAAATACTAGAGCCGGACGTGCCGCATGCCTGGCTGCCATTATGGCCACGTCAATTATTGCGTAATCGATCGCTGGCACAACAGCGTTTCTTGACGCCAGTGAAAGTCACGGTGCGCGCTATACCGCGGAGCACACCTTTCTATTCTTCCCTACGTTTCTCGATATCAGGGTCGATATTCTTATTAGGCATGCTATTAATACGTGCGACACCTGTCGGCAAAAATACCGAGCAAAAATACTTGAAAGCTTATTTGTCGGATGTAAAGTTTATTTTGGTGAAATAAAGTTTATTCCTGTGAAAAAAATTAAACTTTATATCTAGCAAATTAATTTTTAAGTACTTTCTCCTCAATGTATACTGAGAAAATAAACTTAAAAATTTATTTGCGAATTATTAAAGTAAATACTGAGAAAAAAATTTTTTTTTAATAAAAACATTTTTTTCACAGAAGTAAACTAAGTATCCCAGCAATTTTCAAATATTTTTTTTTCATGGTATTATTGAGCAACCACGCGAATCTCAGCCGACTGTACAACAATTTCTATCGTGTTTGGCGCGAATGAAAAATGCAAGATGATCGTCGCGTGACTTCGAAAGGCGGCTGCGTCAAAGATACATCGCGCGCGACGCGTTTTTGCGAGGCATAACGACCAAGTAGACGAAAGTAGAAATCCCGTCGGACCTGTTTCACGAGACCGTAACTAATACGAAACTTAGAGGCCAATTACACATATGCGCGGATTGTTAAATGAAGCTGACTGCTAAATCGATGCACGTCGTCGCTTCAGCGACGTGCGACATAATTTACCATGCGAAAAATAGGACAGGCGGAGAAAATTCGCGGCACGCGATATTTCCAGATACATTTAGGCGCGTCCGTGAAGACGAGCGGCGCAGGTGAAATCTTTAGCGCTAATTAAGGCCCAAAATAATTGAACGTACGAATACATAAAGAATGAGTGGAACGAGTGCTGTCGAAAATATATACATCTAGGCGCAAAATGCACGGCGTGACGCGGCGCTTCAAGCCAGGTATTGATCTCCACTATGGAAAAGCGGCGCAATTAGTTACCGCTTAGTTTATTAATTACTATTTTTAAGTAAGCTACTTGTTCACCTTACGGTAAGCCGACACACTTAAAGCAACTACCTTTCTCCCTCTCCTTCTCCCTCTCTCTTTTTTTCTCCCTCTCTCTTCCCCCTTTTTTCATATAGGCGTTACATTATATACATAATTAAGTATACACGGAGAGAATGTATAATAGTTTTCTTTCACACATATATATATATATATATATATATATATATATATATATATATATATATATATATAT
>NW_022639532.1:696747-715048 GCF_010583005.1 Odontomachus brunneus
TCTTTCACACATATATATATATATATAAATTCTTTTTCATTTTTGTTATGTTTCTCGTAGCACAGGAATAAACTGTCAGTAAGATCTGTCTTGCTAAGGAACATAGTAAACTTCGCTAGAAACCTAGCAAATTTTTTAACAGCACATTTCAGTTGCTAAAATATAAGTACGTGAGTTTTAGTAAATCACTGCAGAATGTTGATTTACTCCTCGATTACAAAATCCCGTAGCAATTTTTACTATAAAATTCTCTTCGTGTATACAGGTTTGACATGCAACAAAACCTATAAGACGCTTCGCATCCCGAATTAGTACATTTCTAAGCAAGCAATATTAAGTAAACTTTTCTAAGCGAGCGATAATCTGTCAGTTTCATACGTTCATGATACCTCCTTATTTGGCATTGTTGTGGGTGTTTCAGTCACACGACAAGCCGATTTCATTTCACCGACAGCTTTATATATGCGCAACACAAATCTAAGTTAATATCACAGAAAGATATCGACTATCCTCTAAAGAGCAACTTGATATTCGTTCCTTACGACACGTATGTGAAACGCTCTGTAGACGAAGTTTACGATGAGCGTACGCGCATGTCGGAAACACGATGGAGTAAGAACTTTGAGCGTGTCGGCGTGGTCGTCATCGCAACACGTGGTCGTCGTGCGAGTTCGAGCGTCGAAAGTTTCGTGCCGTTTGAGCGGCTAAGAACGCGTTCCAAGAACGGTCCGGCTGCGCTGCACTTTCTCCGACGACCCTAAAAGCTTCCAGCGCGGCTCGCTGGAGCGAAAGTGCATTGACCTCGACGCGCGACCTCGGCGAGATGGTTCCGTATATTCGTGAAATGTGTTGAGCGCCGATCATCTCGCGACATTCTCGTCAGTTGCACGCTCGCAACGGTCAAGGAACAACGAGGAACTTGCGTTTTCGAGAGATTCTATCTTGATCACTTAAGGGTCACTTAAGGGTCACGGTTAATCGTGAATAGGTTGTGAACGTTACAACGCGCGATATGTCGCGTTACATGCTATTTACGGACTAGAAAAATGCGCACGTCTCTCTCTCTCTCTTTCTCTCTGCGTTCTTCGATTACTACTATTAGAAACTACCGCAACAACGTCTAGTATTACCGCCTCATACGACACCTCGCTTTCGCGAGGGATCTCGTAGTCGCGCTGTGAGTCATGCTGCGCGTATACATAATTATAGGAGAGATCCACGTTTGGGAAAGTTGAAATAAAAATCGCTCCTCGATGGTATGCGATATATAATTGCTCATTTTGATATACATATGTAATACTTTATATATATATATATATATATATATATATATATATATATATATATATATATAGAGTAAAAAGCTGTGTACACGCCTCTACCAATACTACATGCTATGTATAAATGTACAGACGCGCACGAGCGCGAATACGCTGCATAAACAGGCCCAATTTATACTTAACCCGCTTAAAGACTTAACGGAAATTCAAGTACAAGCTGCGAGGCTGTTGTCGTGATCTCTCGCGCTGGCACACGATTATTTATCAGCGCGTTCATTTTTTCTCATCGGTTCACTTCAACGCTGTCAACGAACTTACGTAAACGATCGGACAGGAAGCGAAATTATAATTTAACTCAGTCGTGCAAAACACGTTTGTGCCCCGCATGATACGCGGTTCCGGACGATTCTCTTGCAGCGCTTATACTACGCCTATGTTGGCACTATGTTGGTCGCAAGTAAAAATCATAGGATCCCCGATATTCAATCGTTGAAATCTCGAGATTTCAGTATTACCGGAATCGGATCCCTAATCGTGGATATCTCGAATTAGATCTGAATGTAACGCTTGCTCTCAAGATGAAGATATATCGATAATTATTCGGACTAATTCAATCGTCAAATAATACTCGATGTCGGCGATTGGAAAATAAACCATCTGCGATGTACTGTGAGTCGTTTTGGTGACTTGTTGCGGCGCGCTTTAAACTCGCACAGTAATGCCTGGAAGGAAATACTTCTGGCACGGCGATTATCTGAGGATAACGTTGTCAAATCCCGGTTCTTGCGTTGAACGCCGGATTTCTTCGGATTAATCCGGATATGCCGGATTATTCGGACGGAACTTTAGCGATAGATAAGAAACTGCTGAGCGTTCGATATATTGCGGCACGAATATACAATATTCCAGTCATTGTATGTCTACAGAAATTAATCTGTTACGTGTAATACGTAGAAACGCGACGTGCATCGACGATACACGGCGTAAAGTTCGCGTCTCTCGCCGTAGATTGTTACTCGCGCCGCAATTACTAATAATTGACGGCCATTTCCAATCGCCAAATAATACTCGATGTCGGCGATTGGAAAATAAACCATCGTTCATATCATCTGCGATGTATTATGAATCGTTTTGGTGACTCGTTGCGGCGCGCTTTAAACTCGCACGGTAGTGCCTGGAAGAAAATACTTCTGACACGGCGATCATCTAAGGATAACGTTGTCAAATGTCAAATCTCGGTTCTCGCGTTGAACGCCGGATTTCTTAAAGGGATTCCACGGCAGCCTCCTGACTACGTGCGCCGTAGTGACGGATCCCGCCGGGCTCGGCTGGCCAGAAGAGACGCCGGAGGAGCTGCTCGCCGAGACGCTGCCCTTATCGTGGTGATTGTTGGGTTTCCCTGGTTTCTAAAATAATTAGTTTCTATCGTCGTACTTTGACATTCAGTTCTTAGATATCTATGGTAGACTTGATCATATTCACCTTTAAGTAATTCCTGTCCATGGGTGTGACTAACTTCAAATTTATAAAGTCGCCGCACTGCTTTATCATACGTACGACTTGCTCGTGGGACGCCCACTTGACGTCCTTGTCGCCGATGCCGACTATGAAGTCGCCCTCCTTCATCCCGCCTACCTGAAATGATAATCTTTCGCTGTCATACATATATTCGTTGCCATAATTTTATTAATTGGAATTAATTATTATTATTATAATAAAGTTAAAAAAACATATATAAAATGTATTTTATATAAATATATAATTATATAATAATTAATTATATTACATCGCAGTGTTCGGAATTACTTGAATTTTCGAGGCGATTTCAACCAAGATGTGCGGGAGCCTCCCTCATTTCTTAAGGATTCCTCTTGAAACTAATGTCGTTATCGTTATAATAATATATTTTATCGTTATAATAAAAAGCACTGCGACACTCAGGCTTGACAAGTAACAGACAAGAAAAAGAAAGAAGGTAGAATTCGAAATCGCCTTAAAAGTACAAATAATTCTGATCACTATGTTACAGTAAATGAAGTTAATCAATATAATCTTACATCAGCTAGCGAATTATGATCGACGGCAGCTATTATCACCGGAGCATCACCGCGGACGCTGAATCCAAAGCCTTCACCGTCGGGACCTCGTTGGAGCTGTACCAGTCGTGGCGCGGTCCAATGCCGTTTGGCCGAGAATATCGCTACGGGTCCCAACGATCTGAAAAGATCGTCCACTCCGTGCTGCCCGAAATCTGGATGGGTGATGCTAAGTTGAAATTTCGTGGAAGCTGTACGGAGAAGATAACAATATTGGAAATTGGCATTTTGATGGCTATTAAAAAACTAATCTAAAATATTTTAAGACAAAATGTTTACCGATAATGTCTGGCGGATCCAGCAATTCTCGAAAATCGTCTTCGTTGCCGAATCTGTTGTAGCTGTCGAGTGTCGCTTCTTGCGCCTTCTTCAGAACTCTCGCCAGCGCTTGCTTGCCTTTCAGATCGCGGCACATTCTCTGCAGTCGTTGACTCTCGTCATGCAGAACAAGAGCCTCTCTGAGATGCGCCTTGCCTGTGCAAAAATAAAAGTATAATATTCAGTTATAATCTATTTAATTGAATTAAATTTTTCTTCATTGCCTCGATTTTGTATTACTAAGCAAAAGCAACATTTGACAATATAATAAAGAAAGTTGAATATAACGATTTGAATCATTTATAGGATGATAAACACATGCGTTAACAAATTAGCAGGAACGTACCCAATAATTTCCTCTCGTTATCATCCCTGGGAATTGTCGCGTCTAACTGTGTCTTTCCGTCACTTTTCTGAATGTGCTCCAACGTGAGTCTAGTTTCTACGCGAAACTCGACGATAGGTCTGTCCAGCAGACCGACCGCGATATGCTTGTGAGCAAGAGCGAGGTGGTGCTCGCGCTTCACTAGTATCAACGAGATCCAAGTTTCCGGGACATAGTCACGAACTGGCTCGCGCGATATCAATCCGTGGACATCGTTGTATATCGCCGCAACCTGTATTGTGATTATTACAGTGACTCACATACACATATACACGCTCGCGTTTATCTTGAGAATTATCGCCGCAGGAAGGATATCTCACCTGAGCAGCCTCTTGAGCAAGATCCAAACAAACGTCAATGTTCCTCCCGTCCCTCGATTGAAGCTCCAGCTTTTCGAACAGGCACTCTCGCGCTTGAGCCTGAAACGTAAAAATGAGATAAATGGACGATTGAATACGATGTGATAGTAGACAGTATTTAAAGTTCACAAGATAAAAATCATGTTTCCTCCAAACGAGTTTCTCTGCCATATAAAAAATATAAAATTTTAATCGAACGACATGATAATCGATAATATAATTATAAAATAATGATAACAACGAAAAGAAACTAACAAGCATGAGCTGCACGAGCATTTCCAACATATCTGGGCCCAGATCCATGCTCGGTGCGTTCGTAAAGTTCTCGTGGATGTACCGGAAGGTACCGGCCGCCCTCAAGAAAGCGTCGACCGCCTGATCAAGACCACGAGCGGTCATGCGATCTTGCTTGGCCGCCAGCTGCGTGTAGAGCGCGCCGGCGTTGAAGAGAACCGAGGCCTTCTCGAAGGCAACCGTTCGTTGACAACTGGGTACTCCCGTCAACGAGTCGAACCACTCAAAGTAAATGCCGAGACTCCTGTCGGGCGGGAAGAAACGCCTCTCTATGAAATAGAGTTGATTGTAATAACGCAACAGCAGCGCTATCCCCGCCGAGTCTCTGGTCGGCGTCCTCGTAGCCTGCAAATATTAAGATGGTGAAGATAAATGCTAAGCAAAATTATAAATGCAAAGAAAAAAGATTTTCAGAAATAGAAATTTTGAAATTAAAATAAAGACAATTTTGTGATGAAAAAAGCACACGTAATTTCCTTACTTGTCTAGTCTCCATTAGATCGGCTATAGCTTCCTCGTAGTTCTCACCATCCTCGCTGTAGTGCTCCAAGATAAAGTCCTACAAAGAGGAAAAAGGATCGTTTATGCAGGGCGATCAGTAATTCACGGCACGTGCACGTGGCACGTGGAGCCGCGACTGACAATGTTGAATCGATATCTTCTTAGCAACTGCCAGACGGCAGTCTTGGTTAACGTGCATCTCGCGCAGCTCTGCTCGAAGTAGAGACCGTAAAATCACGAATTTTCCGCTTATTAAATAATTGGCGCGACGCGACGATGGTAAAAATCACTCTGGAACTGATACGAAAGCGCTCAGAGCATAACGAGGGCGAGATATCCACGTTGGAGGAGATAGCCTTGCACCAAGAGAACATTGATAAGATCGATCTGATAAACAGGCACTGCAAAAATCTCAAGATCCTACTTCTGCAGCACAATCTCATATCAAAGATTGAGAATCTGAACATGCTGAAGAAGCTGGAGTACTTGAACCTAGCTCTCAACAATATCGAGGTTATCGAGAATCTGGAAGGTCTGGAGAGCTTGAAAAAGTTGGACCTCACCGTCAATTTTATCGGAAATCTACAAAGCGTAAAGAAACTCAGGTACCTTTCTCTTCCTTCTCGAGAAATTATGTATTAAAATATCATGATGAATATTTCTAAGACTAATGCTTCACTAATATTCACTGAAATGTCAACATTTCATCTGAACTCGAGAAGAAATGCACTTCAGTGCTTATCCTGAATGTTCATCCGGAATAATGAACGAATAATAAACCTGAGCATTCGTCCGTTTCCCCGTTTTATACTTTATCGTCAACCGACCCGTCAAACACGCGCTTTTTCGCAATTTGTCGTTCTCGTAATCATAATCGCCCGCATGTCTCGCAACACACGTTGCGGACGCTTCCGCGTCAATTTGAACGCTGCTCTCTACCGATTTCGCATTATGACACTCGTCAAGTCTAACAGAAGCAATGAATCACATTCGATTCGTTCGACAGATGCAACGAGAACCTGGAGCAGTTGATCCTAATGGGGAACCCGTGCGCGGATTACGAGTACTACAGGCAATACGTCGTGGCGACTTTGCCGCAATTGCGCGAGCTCGACATGAGGGAGATCGAAAGGTCGGAGCGCATCAAGGCACTGCAAGTGTACGCGCGAGCACAAGACGACATTATCGAGGCGTATCGATGCTACGAGAAGACCAGACTGACTCGACAGGCGCGTCATCGTCGTGACACTACACTCCAAATCACCGAGATAAATGAGTCTGTGAGTTCTCCGCGTGTGTGTAGCGTCGTCTCGTGTCGGCAATTCAATTCCTGAGCTCTGAATGTAATTTTCAGCACAAGATCGACTTCCGTTCAGCAATTATTCGTGCAATAGTGAAACGTTCACATCTTGGAAAGTTACACGTTAAATTAAACATTTATAATAAAATCTTTAAGTCCAACTCTTTAAGTGGTATATCCGGAAAAGTTTCGTGGTTCCTTTTAGCTTGTTTAAACTATTCTTTTTGCTCAACTCATAGCAAATATAAATGAAACTTATGTATACTTTGTATGTTGTTATTCAAAATTCTCTCCAAAGAAAATAACAATAAAGAGAAAAAAGATATGCTTATTTGAAAACTCTCGCTCTGAGAGAGATCGCGCAGTCATTTTAAATTGCGAAGAGTTGTTATACAAAACACACTCGAGAAATTTCGGAGAGCGCTATGGATACATTTGTTGCTAGGTAATTCCGCGTCCAAGCGATATGTAAGAAGTGAAAACATAAATTACAGCGCGTAATACTTCCTTTCAGAACGCCACAGAGGAGAAGCAAGAGACAGAAAGTACAAAGAACGAAGAGAACGGAAACGCAAACACAGAACAGAATGACGAATCGGAGGATGAACGTTTCTGGAAGCAGCCTAGTTACCATACGCCGGAAGACAGAATCGCTATTGCCGAACGATTCGCCAGGAAACAAGAGAGGAAGAATCGCTATTCCGACAAGAGGGCCGATCTCTCTAAGCGCGTGCTGAAATTATTCGCACCGGACGGACGAGCTTACAATATCAATCAGCCGAAAGTGCCGTTCAAGTTAAACGACGAGGATGACCCTAATTTCGTGGTTCTCGAAGTTGCCGTTTACAGGTAATTACTGACACGATGATTAAAGCCCTTCGGCGTTACAATTAGTTTTTCTGCATGTTATCTTGGAAATTGAATAAACCTTTACAATCCGAGAGACCACTGTAGTGACGCAGCAACAATTTGTAGGCACTTGGACACCTCTTATATTGACGTCGATGTAAACCCGACGTACGTGCGAGTTACCGTAAAAGGGAAGATACTGCAGCTGACCCTACCCTGCGAGATATCGGTCGAGAGGAGCAAAGTCCAACGGAACACGACCACCGGGAGCTTGGTGATCACCATGGCCCGTTTAGCGCCGTGCACGACAATAACCGCGAAGAGAGACGAATCAGCGAGCGAGAAGGAGCCGTGCAAACGCGAATCGAGGGTCACCACGGTTCGACCACTGGTGATTTCCCGACGTGCTCTCCTCGAGATCGGTCCGCCCTCGGATATTCTCGATTTTCTTAAGATAACCGAAGATCCCGCCGACGCGAAACGAGGCCAGAGGAACATCGCGAGAGCAGAGGAGAGGACTGAGAACGACTTCCAAGACAATCCGGATGTGCCGGCGCTCGAATGAGTGGCGATAATGCGCCAGCGGACGAAGAGAGACTCATTATCGCGAATGACGATGAATTGGAGAGTTGGCGCGATCGAGTCGACTCACCTTAAACGGATCCCGAAAGTCGATGTCTTTGGTCTCCTTCAGTCCCAATGGTATCATCGGCATAACGGGCTCCTCGCTGAAAGGAGAATACCGTTCGATGCAGCGCATATATATGCATTCTCCCCGTACGTATCTCGCATCCAAGCTCATAATTCTCCTTGGACTTACCCGTCGACATTCTGATAGAGCTCCACGGAACTGTTCAGCTCGGCGAGCTGTTCCTTCAACAGCTGCAGGTTCGAATTCACGTAGCTCAGCTCCAAGGCGACGGTCTCCTTCAGCTTTCTGTTTGTCGTCGCCCTGTAACGCAAGTATCAATTAGCACGAGCGTCGCTATCCAGCGGTCGCGTTCCTCACATCGGACGATCCTTTAAACGCTCACTTAAAGAGATTCTCCGCGCCCGCTCGCAGCCGCAGCTCCTTGTTAATCTCCTGATTGAGCTTGCTTCGCTTGTTCTGCAGCTTTCCTCTGCAGGTCGCTACCCTCGGATCCGAACCCTGCGAACCATGAAACGCATAGTTAGCGATGCCTCCGACGCATCATGCACGGCCCGTAATCATATAATTCGCAAGGATCGCCACGACGATAAAGACCAGTCCCGCTCACCACGTTAATCAACCGCCGGTCTCCGGCTGGCGATTATCTATCCTTTCGTATCATAGTTCGAGCCACAACACGGAAAGGAGCGAGACGATGATAAAACAATCTTCTTTACTATCTACGTTAATCCCTTCAAAGTAAATGCGTACAATGCAGATTACCCGTAATCTTTTAGAAAGCTTTCCTTTTCGATAACATCTGAGACAGAAAGAAAGTGTGCGTGTGCCTATTGTTATTGAATGCTGCCTAGTAAGATTAGAGCGATTCCAACGTCGATTAGGATTAAGGATAAGTCCTATTAACTCAATTTCCTTCTTGTCGGTTGATATTATATGATTATCCAAAGTAGGACACGGGATGATAGATGGTTAGTTTTATATGGAAATATTTCACGTTCAGATATTTACGTTTGATCGAGAAAAAATTAGATACCTCTCGCTTTCAGGGAAAATTGCTTGTTAATGAATTACACGCAAATGTCAACCAAAAAGATATAATCTCATCCTTGGTGGAATTCTCCTATATATGGCCTCAAGTGGATTCTTCTATTCGAAAGGGAAATATTCTAAGCACAATATTATTCCTCTTCATTAGAAGACGAATACTCGGCACAATATTGCTAAGCACAATATTATTCCTCTTCTAATGAAGAGAGGAGTACTCTTTCGCTAAAAGTGTCCGCTTAGAATATGAGATTGCAGGAAATAGCAATAGGACTTTTAACTGTATTAGACATTCGAGTATTTTTTTTTGGTTTTAAAAGAATTCTCTTGAGATCGTATCCCTTTGTTATTTTGTACTATTAAAAAAGATACATTTATTAATAGATTTTTGTAAATAACAAAAATAGTAATATAAAGTTTAATAATTACTTAATTAATATACAATGTTTCAAAACATTGGGTTGGCCCATTTAATTCATTTCCAAAAATTTCTTTCAGAGAGTTACATTTGGTCTGGGCTCCTTAAGACCAAGTTCCACACAATCCGTTTAATTTTAACTACCGATTAAGTCCCAATAGTGAATTGATTAATTCTGATTAACTCTTCTTAATATCAAACGCGATTGGTCAAGTCCAATGGAATAACCAGCCAGTTAAGTTAACTGGAGGTTGTGGAACTAGCCAAATCACACTAATGATTGGCGATAGATGATTGACGATTGAAGATTGGAACTTGACCAATTGGAACAAAGCCAAGGCTTAAGCTTGTCGATTCGTTAAACTCTAATCTTTAATTGTCAATCGTCAATCGCCAGTGTGATTCGGCGTTAACAGTGTCTTGACCGATTTACTCCAAAAAGTTGCATTTGTTCCACGTAATTTTCCCTTATTGTAGTAAGAAAATTCCGCTGATGATGAGATCATATGTTTGGAACAGTCGTAAAAATTCAAATGTCGAGAGTCTCCATTGACTCGCCATTCCGTTTCCGGCGGAGAACGCGGCCGCTTCTATCGATCTTTCGGCGTTCACACGCGAACAGAGCGCGAGAACGTGTCAGAAGGAGCCGACCTCGGGAGACCGGTGTGTGTGTTCGCGCGCAGTCAAGTTCGACTTCCTTCGCTCCTTACCCCGAAGCGGAAGCACCTCCTCATGATTGCGTCCGGCGTGGCGGTTTTCGCGTTTCGCGCACTTCGCACCGTGCCGCCGCCGTCCTTTCTTCGTTCGCTCGCCTTTCTTTCGTCCGTCTTCTCGTCAGTCGCCGTCTCGCCGCCACCTGGCGCGACCATTTTCGCGCCTGCGGGCGCGATCTCACGATCTTTTGGCAACGGGCAGTAGTGCACCCACTTCAGCATGATCGCCGATGCATCGATGGCGATCCCGACCGTACCATCAGAACCGGAGACTGTCCTCGCCGCGGGCGGAGATACGATTTTCTAGCCGGTCGTTCCCTTTCTTTTCTCTTCTCTTTCTTTTTTTAATTGCGTCCGAAAACGAGAGATCAAGAGTGAGACACGAGTTGGGGTGTTCTTGAGAGTCGCAGCACACGCGTCGCGAATATTTCGTAACGTTCGAGAGAAAGAGAGAGAGAGAGAGAGAGAGGAACGTTACGTCTGGGATCCTCTGTGCACGCAGAAAATATTGTAATAAAAATTACGTTGAAATTATATTTCTTTTTAAAATGTTTTTCGTCAAAAATTGGACTATATTGAAATTGTAACATGAATTATTGCAGAAATCTGTGATGATCTGACTAATGTATGATATGAAAAAAGAAATAAACATAATTTTGTGGTAAAACAAACAGTTAAACATGCGTAACATTTTTTTTTAAATATACAGCAATTTCAGTCGTAATTCTGTATGATCCAAGATCATAAAACTTCTGTTGTAATTTCTACTGCGATATACTTATACTTTATACTTTCGCCACACGTGTAAAGCCTGAAATATCACGGATCCGAGAAAAGTCATTCCCCCGCTCCCCTTACAGCGCTCGTTTTCGCAATCTCGCCTACGTGTACCATCTTGCAGAATTCAATGCGCGAAAGATCGATCGTAAAAGTCCACACGTGATTTACGCGCGACGTAAAGACGCAGACTCTCTCGTCCTTATAAGACTCACGATCTATCTGGAGAAGCTTCGCCAATATACCCACGCTGTATAAAACAATTTCAAGTAAATGTCGTTTTCATTTTCTCATTTTGTTTTCCATACTTCATGTGTACCTCTCTCTTTTTCTTTCTTTCTTTCGGAACAAGAGCGCAAGGATTTCGACTTGCCGAATGTTAAACGAATATCAATAAGCGCGAATGGCTCGCGCTGACGGAACGATACGGCACAACCGACGACACCTAGTCGTGCCTAATCGTTTTGAATAAAACGCGTCTTCCAAGGAGACGCGTTATGAGATGCGGCTTCGCATTCTCGACTGGAATTTCGCGAAAGAGGTGCTTCGGGGAATCCACTGCAGCGGTCCACGGCTCCGCGTCTCTCGGCGGGAACAGGAGAATAAATCTGAACGAAGAATGCGATTCTCTGAATTTTGCCGCGGGACCCGATGACCTCATTTGCTAATTCGATGCGCGAACATATAAAATAATTGCCGGTCGCGAGGAAAATATGCGGTAGGCGGAACTAGGTTATTAGTCTCTTATGAGGGAGGGAGGGAGAGAGAGAGAGAAAGAGAGAGAACTTGATGAAACTGCTATCCATCAGATTAGAACTCTCTCTCCTCCCTCTCCTCTCTTTCTATACCTCTAATGCTGCTCTCATTTTATACTAAAAAATAAAAACATAAAAATGTAATTGAGGACGTCAAATGGAATTTCGAATTAAGACTAAATTAAAATGCTTTTTTTCACAGATAAAACCTCGATGTCTCATTACAGAAAGCAATACAATAATCTGCTCTTAAAAAGTTTTCCTTTAAGTCGGTTAAAAATAAAAATTTTATCCCGTATCTCTTTAGACGTTTTGGCATTTTCAAGAAAGCAATGGAGTTACTCAATTTTCAAGTCACCTGAATAAACTCGACTAGTGACACCAATCCACATATCACGTAGATAACATACTGTGACAAAAAGTTAAAAAAAGTTTCATCTCAGTCTCTCTAACCGTGCTCGAGTTAAGAGGAGGCGTGCAAACACAAACAAACATGCAGAACAAATTAGAGGCCTCCTTTTCTTGAAGTCTCGATTATAAGAAACAAATCTTCAGTCGCGCGAAAAATCTTAGAAAAGGCACGATGCAATATTCCACACCACGAACGTTTTCCAAAGCCCCTTCTCGCACTACTCGCGACCTCAATCGTGAAAATGGAAGAGTGACAGTATCGATGTCAACGCGATTACGGCGGCACTGATAAGCAATTGTCAGCGTCGGCGATTATAGGCCCAAAGAGAAAAGACAAAAGAGAAAAGACAAAAGAGAAAAGATAAAAGAGAAAAGACAGAAGAGAAAAGGGGAAAGAGTTCGGACAGGCTCGTGTGGTTCAAACGCGGTTAGCCTTAGACGTAACGGCGGACTAGGCGTTCGCGTTACCGTAATTCCGTTCCACTCTACTTAATAAGCCATTTCGCTAATGCGATAAGCGCGCGATTCGGAGGTAACGATAGGTTATCCGTGGCTGCCGTTCGAGCGAGCCGAAAGTTCGCGAGAGAGGCGCCTCCAGCCTCTCCTCTTCCTCCTCCTCCTCGTCTCTCCTCCTTCCACACACTCCATTACCTCCGTTACAGTTTTCAGTTACGCGAAATTCGTTTGCGGCGCAATGTCGATTGGTTACGATGTCATAATGACGCGCATCGCCGAATAGACGAACAAGCTCTAGCCGATTCTTCCTTGTGTAACGTATGCAGTGACGTCTCAGGAAAGAACTCGTGGAGAACTCTGTCCTCGCACGGATTGCTTAAAACAGAATTGATTAGAATTGATTAGAGTAGAAGTAGTAAGGTAATTCAAGAGGCAGAGTTCCCAAATTCGATTCTATCTATGCCGAGCAAATTTGTCAAATATGATACCAACTGAGTCAATTAGAGGTCACATAATTAAGAAGATTTTTCAGGAAGATTAAAATCATTGACAACATTCTAAAAACAACGCAATAAGAAAAGAAGATTAATTTAATATTTTTTCATTGTAAACATTTTTGTTGTGTTAAAGACAACATTAAAAATATGTCAATTTTGCATAAAATTTGTTTTAACATAGTGTTAATTTTTTGTATTAATTTCTGACATAATATTTGTGTTAGTTGCTAACATTTGCCTTGTGCTAAATTAACACAAAAATTTGAGTGAATCGTTCTGGACATGTGAAGTATGTTAAATTTAGCACAAAATTACCGTGTCTAAAATTCCTCTCCGATGAACGAGTAAACAAGGAGAAAAGCGCGAAAGCGCGCCGCACGGAACGTCGCGGGTCCTTAAACTTCGTTTCGCGGGACCTTGACCATTCTGCAGCGAATTAATTCTTAATGGTCACGGCGCCTCGCTCAGACACGAGCAACATCACGTAACATTTTCCTCGTGTGAGGGGGAACGATTCAAATAGGATATGCAAGAGCTAACTCGGTCAAGCAGAAGTTGCGATCGGCGTTTCTCGTTCCGTAGGAAATTGTAACGTCGGCGTTCCTCCGTGACATAAATATCGGTGGCACAGGTGTCCGTGTGTGAAACGCACGCACACGCGGCCAAGGATACGCCCGTCATATACAGGGTGTCTCAAGACCCACGAGCTTTCTCCGAGCTGCAGGTATCACTTGGAGGCAGTGCTTTCTTAATTTTTGGATACGAAACTGTGTGTCGAGGGAAATCATCATTTATATATTCAAGAGAGCGAAAGAATTTTTTGTAAATTCCAACAAAAAAGCAGATGTTTAAACAATTATAATTAATAAGTGATTTTTCGTAAATTGATTCGATAACTACGATGCATCATTCTCGACGCGCAAACATCCCAGATAGACTTTCAGGATTACTACAAAGTGACACAATAGGTAAGGTTTTTAAAAAATTATCTTTATGAGCTAAATGTACACCTAAAAAAGAATTTCGATTGCAAGGTCCTATTTCCTGTAATCTCATATTTTGAGATTTTATATTGATGTTGTCTCGAGCAAATTCTGATCGTTCCTCTCGTTTCTCTTTCGCATTTCTGTGGAATGATAAATATGAATGCCACGTGAACTATTCATAAGGCAGCCTTTACGAATCGACTAGTGTGAAGTCGCTGCCAAATTTGTCAGTGCAGCGAGATCAGCCGTTAAAGGACCCCGCACAAAACCTATGGAAAATGGTTTTCGGTCAAATTGGCTGAAATTTCATCATGTTATAGTTTTCGCCATGCTGATAAAAAGTTATCATTGCACCAAGTCCCAAAAGTCAATATTTCCCAAGATATAAAGGGTCAAAGTAGTGAAATATGGTCATCCGCAGTAATAAGACGTATGTTATAAGTATAAGTGATACATTGATATTTATTCACGAAATAAATAAAAATCGATTTTTACATATATATATGTAATAAATATTTAGTTCCGCAATATATATGTATATGTATACAGGGTGGGGCAAAAGTATCGGACCGGTGAAATATCTCGAAAAATATAAGTTTTACAAAAAACTGTTTCAGACCTTAAAAATATTGCGGAACTAAATATTTATTACATATATATATATATATATATGTAAAAATCGATTTTTATTTATTTCGTGAATAAATATCAATGTATCACTTATAACATACGTCTTATTACTGCGGATGACCATATTTCACTACTTTGACCCTTTATATCTTGGGAAATATTGACTTTTGGGACTTGGTGCAATGATAACTTTTTACCAGCATGGCGAAAACTATAACATGGTGAAATTTCAGCCAATTTGACCGAAAACCATTTTCCATAGGTTTTGTGCGGGATCCTTTCCGCGAGAGGAGGAAGATCGAGGGCGGAATTCAGCGAATGCTCTCGCGATGATGCGGAGGGAATCGCGCGATCCTCGCCGACACCGAGTGTACCGAACGACGCGTACGCGACGTTAACGACTGCCGGATGTTATCGCGCGCTAAATCTACCGTAACTCGCGCGTTATTAAACCTCGCGGCCCAGTAGCCGGCCGGCCGGTCGCATAACTGTTCGCCGTATAGGCGAATCGAACGCACCGACGGGCGATTAGTATCGGTGAACCAAATCCGATATTGCTCGTCCGTGCGTAAACAGCAACTGTTTGCCGTGGGGAACCGTCTCTTCGTTGGGATACATTGAATTATGATTGACACGCATTAGAAATCTCGCATTAGAAAACTCGTGTCATGAGCAGGAGAATTTAATCGATCGTCGAGAGGAATCGCGCCGCACGATAACGCCGAAATAACGCTCGAATTCGTCTCAGTAGACGCTTTCGGAATCTTTCTTCAGACACCTGGAATGTGCAAGTAATGGCACGATATACGCGATTACCTCTTTACGGGTTTGATCGCTGAAATTGCGCGCGGAGTGGTAATTCGAGTGTTGCACGCGCGGAGACCATTGTTGTTCGCGGATGGCACGCTTCCGTCAAATGTATAATCTAAGACAGGAACGTGAAAAAGGCACTACCGTAAAATAATGCTTCTCGGATGTCGCATGGATAGATTGTAAATACCTACGCAACTGAGACGATTTGCGTAATAAAACGCGGCAACCGTTGCTTTTTATCGCCCTCTTAGGCAACAAATAGACTTCTATCGTCATCGTGAGACAACTTGTAATGTAAACTCCACAGTTTCTTTTCAATTACATTTATGAAGTAGATATATGAACTGAATTAATGCAATATGAATATTTCGTTGTATTGATGCTGCAACAAATTCGCTAAAAGTTACGTTCAGATTTTCATATTACATTCGACTTGATATATTGTTCAATTTTGATCATTCTTTTCGTTTTTCTTTCGTATTTCTACTTCATTCTACGCGACAGATATACTAGCGAATAATACTTGCAAATTTATTGCAGAATATATAGTTTTTTTATTTGTGGAATTATAAAGTTCACTCATAAAAATAAACTTCATATCCCATGAATAAATTTTCAAGTACTCTTTTTCAGAGTATCGGTGCCACACGAATATTCATAAGGACACAGTTTCTACAGCTCAACTAACAAAGTTGCTGCCAAATAGATCTGTTTGTCTGGGACTGTGAAACGCAGATGCGCCTCAAATGATCTCGATAATAATACAGCAGATGGAACAGGTAAACCAATATTCGGTAGATGGAACAAGTAAACCAATATTTTGCGATCGATTGACATCACGCACCGAAACCGATAATGCTACATAACGCACAATACCCTATAATTTGCGAGGGAGGAAATTTTGTATCTTCATCATTTCCTATACGCAATACAATGTTCATACTCCCAGAACAATGACCGGTTGGTTAACTCATTATTGCATAACACCGCCTACATGTAATATATTCAATGCGTAGGCTACGCGTAAACGCCCAATGCTGCTCTTAATTCATCACTGTTTAATTTATGCGACCTCGTTAGGAGACCTTGTCTTGCCAAATTTATCAAACAAAGAGCCGCCTCGAGTATCGAGCCGATAAAAATTGTTCTCAACTAAAATCAGCAAATCAATAATTCCAAATTGAACAGTCGTCATACGCGTAATCGCGAATCATTTAATCGATTGATGAAACTGATCGTCAAGCAGCGTATAATCGATCAAATCAAAGTTTCATTAACAATTAATCTCATCAATCGATGAAATTTTTTATGATCTTATATGACTGATTATTTTAATTGGATTAACTTATTAGATTAATTCTGAGAATTGACTCGCCGATTATTTTAGCCAAAGAGAATTTCAAGTGACTGACACTCGAAAGTGTCTCGATGATTCTACAAGGAAACCGCTTCCGATTATTTGTTTGTTCTGTTAAATTTGTTTACATCGTGCGCTGTGTTGATCGTCGCGTTCAACGCAGTCGCGGAGCCGCGTCCAACGACGACCGTTTCCACTTGAGGTTTTCAGCGGCAATTTACCGTAATCGTTGATTACCGGAGGAATCTACCGCTTTATCTCGGACGCAACCGAACTTACCCCGTAAACACCAACTAATCCGTCTAAAACACAAACCAACGTCTATAATCGAGACACAAGACGTCTTTAAGACGTCTTCTACGACACTTTTCTTTCGTATTTCTTTCGTTTTACGTCTCGATTTTAGACGTTGTATTGTGTGGGTGACAGTAGCGTCGCTACGCTACGATCTCGACGATGCGAATGTTACGTAACACACGCGCTATACATTGCGTTTGCATTGTCGAGTTGGAGATTATAACGTCGACGTAATGTCACGGACGGTTGGCGCGTTTACCGGGTGGAGACCCCTTCGAGCTCTCTCTCTCTCTCGCGATCAGCACCACCGTAGTATCTCCCGCGGCGATGGCACAATTCCCATTCGCGATCAAACGCGATATCCGCACTCGGCTCCACACGTGACCCTTGCACTCGCGAGACGACCTCTCGGCGTTTGCCGGCAACTCCCTTGAGACGAACGCAACGTCGAGAACACGCAGCCGGCCACCGTCGTATCTGCCCGGCGACTAATCGCGAGGAGGTCGCCGGAATATGGGTCCCGTGTACGCACGACGCTCGGTGAAAGGAGAGAAACTCCGTAAATAATAGTGGGGAGGATAACGATGACTTTTTTCTCTCTCTCTCTCTCTCTCTCTCTCTCTCTCTCTCTTTCTTTCTTTTCCTCTTTTTCTGCCGTCGCGACTCTCGTGCGTACGCACGACCTCGACGAAGAGCACGAAGAGAATAATTTTATAGCAAGAAATTGTTATGGAATTTTGTAACCGAGAATTAGATCGGCGACCTGCAGCGATCCTTTCATCTCGTAGCACTACACTGAGAGAAAAATGTATGATATTTGGAACTATAATGGCATAGTAAAAATATTATAGTTAGGAATATAATTTTTATAGTAAATGTTACCATAATATTTGTAATATTTACAATATAAGTATAGTATAACTGACCCGTGTAAAATTTTTACCAAGAATTATAATTATTTGAAATAAAAAATATGGTAAGGTGGCAAATATTGAATGGTAAGAGAAATTAACTATTTTATATAGTCAATACAATTGGAATATTTGGCAAATATAGGTACATGTAACTATATTCTCAAAAGGTGCTTTACCATATATATAGAGTAATAAGATG
>NW_022639532.1:715058-723419 GCF_010583005.1 Odontomachus brunneus
TAACTATATTCTCAAAAGGTGCTTTACTATATATATAGAGTAATAAGATGGTGAATATGAATCTGTATTCATTCTACTATATCTTCATGTTTAGATGAACTATAAATATATGTTTGAGGCCAAAACGAACTATAAAATATAGTGAGATTATAGTTACTCCAACTATTTTTTTCTCTCAGTGTACACGCAAAAAAATGATTTAGTAATATCAACCGCGGTAGCTGATTCAAACTTAGTCAAAAGGCTAATTGTTGTTTAGCTGTCACTGCTAAGAATTGGCTATGACAGCTAAGACGCATTCGCTATGAAATACAAATATATTAGGTGACATTAAAAATGCACATTATTTCAAGTAGCTAAGAAAATGACAGTTATTCCTAAATTTCTTATCGTATGCATATATTAAAGAAGTTTGCCGTACAGCTACAATCATTTATTACAGTCATTTATTTCTAGCAGCTAATATTTCTCGCTGTAGCGCCTTCGGTAGTATCGACATTAGCTGTCCTTATTTCAATGACATATCTTATCTGCCACAGCTATTTTTTAGCTCTGGAAGCTAGTTCTTTTTTGCGTGTAGAGCATTGAGAAGAACTCACATGAAAAGGAATATTCTCTCCGTGTGTAAAAGCGGCTCCGCGGAACTGATAGGTGACAACGCGCTCTTTCATGCTCTTCCTTTTTCGAAAGGAAGACCAGACCTCTTGCCTGCGGTCCGGAATTATCGGGAAAGACTAGACTCTCTGCAATAGCAGCAGGTATTTGCAAATACTTATCGCGTGATGTGAACGCGATAAGAACGTAATCGTGACGGTGATCTGACTCGACTGGTTGTCGCTCCCCGTCTGAAATGATTTAATTATATTGATGATAACGGAAGGATTGAGAACGCCAATGTCGGCCGATGTCTGGACGGATATCCCCGAAGGGATACACACGCCAATACAATCTCGCGCGTGGTCCAGGAACACGACGAGAAGATGCCGGGCATGGAGCGAGGGAGAGCGAGAAGAGGAGGAGGATGAGAAGGAAGGAGCACTCGATAACGGTATCCACCGCGAATGATCCCCACCCTCTCGCGAATGCCATAGACGTAGTCGAACGGGCGAACCGGAGGACGAACGGGAAATAAGATACGTTCACATTTTTCGCGGCCCCGTAACACGCACCTGTCGCCACGACGACGCGCCGCCGCGGCGGGAAACGATCGATTATAAGTCCAAACACCTCGTGATTCTGTCCGCCGGCACCTATCGATCATAGCTGTCACCTTGGTGAATTCCCGCTGGCTTGACCGCTTGCGCACAGTGCATTCAATTCAAAGGATGCGCGCGCGCCCGACGGTTAAAGGATTAAATCTAGGAGAATCCTAGATCACCGTGAGATAACGTCACGCGGAATGACAGAGGGTGAGATAACGGAGACGCGCGTGAAATTCGCGGCGAACGGTCGCGAATAAGTCGCACTTCCCGCACATGATCCGGGAAATGTACCGATACACGGGTTTCATGGATGAGTGGTCCTTGCAGCAGTCCTAGATAGGATGAAACAGCCAATTCTACTGATCCCTCTTGGTCTCACTGACAGTCTAGAGAAGCCTGCTTTTCTTTTCGCAACGGTTTTTGCAGTTTTATTTGTTCTCTTTTGGTATCATGGAGCGCAGGGAAGGTCTTTAATTGCAATACTGGTCGCAAGGTTTTTTTCTGCACGGTTTAAAAAAAACGTGTAAATAAAAAATATTTTATATTTGTGTTGGATCCGTGTCGAAATTTCCGTACTGAATTTTTAATACATCTGTCAATTAATTTAACATACTGTTTTGCGTTGAGTTCATATTCACAATTTCCAAGCGTTGAATCGATTCGTATAGAAGTGTACGAATTTTTGTCAATATATTTTACTTATAAAATGTGGACAGTTGTGTGATTTGTTTGAGTATCTGCTTAAATTAACACAAAAACTAAAATATGTGAGTCGAAGGCACGTGAAATGTGTCAAATTTAACATAAAATTCTTTGCAGTGTAGCGTCAAATGAATAAGATATCGATTGGTTATTTTACACCGACTTTGTCTTGCAAAGTGTACGGACACGAGAGTACGGACTTTTCAGTGACCATCGCAAGAGGGAAAGTTGCGGGCGATTGAGCACGGTACGCACGAAATTCCTGAGATTTCCCTGCAAAAGTCACGACTGGCATAACACCGCGTGCGGAGCTAGATTCTCTCGGTGCAGTTTTCCCTGGCTATACGTGGCACTGAACACATAACCGCTTTTACCACGTACACGGGAACGTCTAATTGTGCACGCGCCCCCGATCGGGGCCCACTTTCCTCTTCCGGTAACAAGAGCACGATTTGTTCGCGGAGCAAAACTGCAATTATCAACGGCGTTCCAGCTCATTCACGGGTCGTGGGTGGTGTTTGTGGAGATGCGTTCTCTCGGAACACACGTATTTCGAGTTCCCAGAGAGCGTCGCGTGGAAAATAAGTTCGTCAAGCCGGTGCCGCAGGTTTCTAAAAATATTTCCTCCAGCTCGTCCCACTTTTCGACAAATTGGATTTGCTTCGACCCGCTTATCGCTTTATCGTGTTAGAATATCGATGCCCCAAATACCACTATTCAATAACAACGTTGCGCCGTCCCACTTGGCTATAATTTGATCGGACAATGTTTACGAAGACGAAGCGCCAGATAGTGTGTGCGCATATTGTGCTTGTTTGCGCGCGTGTGCTATATACAATCGATAAATAACTGAAATAATGCGACGGAATTCTTTTGAACGTGTGAAAAATAAAAAAAAAACGCGAATCTACCTTGCATTTTCCTTCCGTTTCTCTTACTAGAACTAGAAGGAGAATTTATTATACGCAAAAAAAATTAGCTTCCAGAGCTAAAAAATAGCTGTGGCAGATAAGACGTGTCACTGAAATAGGGACAGCTAATGTCGATACTACCGACGCTAAATTTATTCGCTGTTTAAACTTAGGCGCTACAGCGAGAAATATTAGCTGCTAGAAATAAATGACTGTAACAAATGATTGTAGCTGTACGGCATACTTCTTTAATATATGCATACGATAAGAAATTTAGAAATAATTGCCATTTTCTTAGCTACTTGAAATAATGTGCATTTTTAATCTCACCTAATATATTTGTATTTCATAGCGAATTTCATTTTAGCTGTTATAGCCAATTCTTAGCAGTGACAGCTAAACGATTAGTCTTTTGACTAACAAGGAACATTCGCGAAGTGTGTGTCTCCGATTTCGATGAAACTTGGCATATTTATAGAGTGGCAAAAAATAAGAGACCCATATTTTTTTTATCGGCAATAGCGCAGATTTAAGGTGTGAAACTACTCCTCAAAATTTCATGCCCTTTTTACTATCTCTGTAACTATTGGAGATAGAAAAAAACTTTTTAGACAAAAGTTATGCGGTTTTTCATAAAAATAAAATGGACTAAAAAGCTTTTTTCTCCAATAGTTACAGAGATAGCAAAAAGGGCATGAAAGGGCTTTGAGGGGTAGTTTCACCTTCTTAAACCTGAGCCATTGCCGATAAAAAAATATATGGGTCTCTTATTTTTGGCCATTCTATAAATATGCCAAGTTTCATCGGAATCGGAAACACACACTTCGCGAATGTTCCTTGTAAGTTTGAATCAGCTACCGCGGTTTAGCTGATATTGCTAAGTCATTTTTTGCGTGATATTATCATAACTGCGCGCACAAAAAAGGAATACGATATTATACCATTTCTCTAGAAGATACGGCGGAGAACACGCCGAGTGTATAAGAGAACACTCGATCCACAACGAGCACGCAGGTATCGAGATGCCCGTTCGTTCGGTTCGCTAATCCGCGAGCAAGGGCGTCGCCCTTCGTGCTCGCCGGCGGTCTTAACGTGGCGTAACAGAAGCTGATACGGGCATCACGCAGCAGGAAACGCAACGAAGTACGTCCGACGAACTGCTTCGCGCCGAGGCGTTTCACGCGCATTTTTAGCCGGTCGATGACTCCGATGTATTAAACGCCGGCCACGTTGTAATTGAAATTACGTAGTACACCCGGCTGGCCGCGCGGTTTACTTCGTTGAGAGAACGCCGCGACGCGCGATGACGAGCGAATAAAGGATGCACACGTGGAGGACGGAACGAAAATTCGCGGCGAGATGCACGCTTCATCGACGAGGACGCTGCATAGCGGCGGTACTCATCGAATTTATGTATCTGGCACGGATTTCGAGAGAGAACCACCGTTACTATTACACGATCGGCCTCTAACACGACCGACCACAATTGGAATTCACTCACTGCACAGTGAGAGAAAGATGTATGATATTTGAAACTATATTGGCACAGTAAAAAGATTATAGTTAGGAATATCATTTTTATAGTAAATGTCACGATAATGTTTGTAATATTTACAATATAAGCATAGTATAATTGACCCATGTAAAACTTTTACCAAGAATTATAATTATTTGAAATAAAAAGTATAGTAAGGTAGCAAATATTGAATGGTAAGAGAAATTAACTATTTTATATAGTCAATACAATTGGAATATTTGGCAAATATAGGTACATGTAACTATATTCCTAAAGTGTGCTTTACTATACACATAGAGTAATAAAATGGTGACTATAAATCTGTGTTCATTCTGCTATATCTTCATGTTTAGATAAACTATAAATATATGTTTGAGGCCAAAATAAACTATAAAATATAGTGAGATTATAGTTATTCCAATTATTTTTTTTCTCAGTGCAGGAAAGAATGTTTGGTATTTATAATTATAATCGCATGGTGAGAAAGAATTATAGTCAAGAGAACCATTTTTGTAGTAAGGATTGCGATAGTGTAATTTGTTAGTAATAATATTTGTGCATGTGATGTATTTAAAAACATTTAATATAATATTTAATATTAAAAAATTATTATATTTTTTATAATATAAAATAGTAGTTTTAGTAATAGTACTAAAATTTGTATATTGTTTACTATCTTTTTGTTAAGATAACAAGAAGATATAGTTGAGATCGAAGATAATTAATCTTAATAATGTTAACCATTCTTTTCTCTCGGTGCGTTTAGCTTCTCATGAAAATATTGTAGTAAAAACTTACGTTAAATTTATACTTCTTTTTGCAATATTTTTTATAAAACTGAATTGTATTGAAAAATTATAGTATAAATTACTATAGAAATCAATTTGATCTGATTCACCTGATGTGTGTACAATGTATAAAATATTTAAGTAATTACAATAGTTTTGAGCAAAATTTCAAAATATGCGTGATATTTTTAAACAAATATATAGTAACTTTGACTATAATTATGTACGGTGCAATATTACGAAAATATCCCGTTGTAATTTTTACTACAATATTTTCTCCGCGTACATGAATGAAATCCGCCTCGTTGACTTTCATTACTGTTCACCGTTCTTATCCGAATCTCTCTCTCTCACGGCCCACCTATCTTAATTTAATCTTCAACTAATTGACGTTAGATCTTGGTGTCTTTGAGTGAAGCAACTTTCAGAAGCTCCCGCGAATCACGTTATTGTTGACCTCTCATAATTTCTGCCTAATAATTGCAGATTTCTAAGATCTCTGTGCGAGAAAGAGGTGCGAGGGCTTTGCGTAACCGTGGATTTAGATCGCTTATCGATTATTAACTCGCCGCTACCACTTGGCAGTGACGATCGTATCTTGAAAGCATAAGTACACGGTAGAAATCGTTCGATCGATCAATCGATCGAATGCCGGACAACTGAAGAGAATTCGTGATCGTGAGAGCGACACGGCGGCAAAAAGGAAATTTCATTTATGGGCCTTCGCGAGAGGCAGGATCGTTCCGGTTTACACCCCGGTCTAATTAGAAACGGCACAGCTTCAAGGCTGTCGCGTCCTTCGCGATCATCGCACGCTCGACATATTACTGCACGGAGGAACCGACCAAGGGAGAAAGGCGATGCGAGAGTTGCATGGCGAAAGAGTGTGCGCGTGTGTTACGGTGCACACGAGGTGATTGTATTGAGGATGCACCGAGAGGCATTTAACCCGCCGGTGGTAAAGGTTGGCTCCACGCTAGAGCCAGAGTGTTCCGCAACTCGGCCCAATTCGAGCCATTGTTACTCGCATAATGTATGGTGCGCGAACGCGAGTTCACGAGGAAATCTAAAACGAGAGATATCTTGGGCCGTGCTTGACGATACTCGCCGCGTGTCGCAAAAACTTGGATCTTCACGGCGAATTGTGTACCGTACAGGTTGTCTGAGAATTTACGTGGGAAAACGCTCGTGCACATGTAGATTAAATCAAACGCGAAATTTCTCTACCATTCTGCCGATAACCGCGTGAAATTTGGAGTTATCAAAATCCGACGATGGCGACTACTATATGTATACTGAGAGAAAGTATAATTTAAGAAATAGAAACTATTTATTCAGTGATATACTGTGATGGCGTATTTACTTACACCAATATACTTGCACTAAGAAAAGATACTTTCCAAGTAAGAAAATATACTCAGTAATAAAGTATACTAAAGTATACTAAGTAAAATTAAGTATACTAAATAATAGAATATTTTAGTTGAAAAAATGATACATGCGATCATATCTGCAATCGCGATTCAACTGAAAAACATTTATTTAACTCTAAACTCAGATACGAGTATCTCCCTTGAAAGAAGTTTCGTGTAATGACTATTAATACGAGTCTTAGAGAACCAGAGCGAGTCGTTCCAAGCAAAGCTTGCCGACGGTTCGCTCGTTTTTTTTTCCACCTTGGCGTTCGGCAGGTTCATCGAGACTTCCCGAGAGAGCTCGCGGGCCTCGCGAAAGCATCCACGCGAACGGCGAACGGTGTTTCGCCGAGCGGGCGGACGCACTTCACCGCGTTGACTTTACCCGAGACGATTTACCTGCAGCTTGATGTCCGGAAGTATCAGCATCGTTCGCGCGTCCGTTCGCCAGAGCGAACCGCGAGTGTCCGAGCTCGCTGATCGATCCGTGTCCTCGGCTAAGTGTTCGCGTCCGCGCGTTCCTCACGTACGTTCCCGGAGGACGAGGAGCGAAACAGTTAACCGACGTCCCGTCACGTCGTGATCGTGGTCTTCTTCGTCGGAATTCTCTGGAATGCCGTGGGTTTCCCAACGGGGAGCTCGCGGTCGCGTCGTTCGCACGGTCGACCGGAAGTGCAAACGGCTCTCGTCGACGAGAGTGACGAGAGCGCGACGAGAGCACCTGTGTCCACGAGACGACCTTCCGCGGGCCAAAAGGGAGACGAAATCACGCGCACTGCCTATGCACGGACAACCCGCGATATCCCGAGACAGGATTCGCCAGAGAGCGTCTCACCGAGAGCGGAAGGTTCCTTCGCGCTGGCGTCAAGACTGTTCCAGCCGGAGTACTCGCGTCGAGCAGGAGGAACACCTGTTGTCGGGCGAAGTCCAAGGACGTTACGTCGAGCTTGTCACCGCGGAAACGACACGTCTCGGATCCTGCGGACTCTGCTGCTTCGGAACTCACACGGTGACGACGACGACGACGCGGCCGACGCGATGGCGAACGCGACTTCCCGATCGCGACGTAGACGATCCATCAACCGCGGCCTAGAGCTCGGCTGGAGTCGGCCGCGGTCGGTGCCGCTCGGCGAAAGGGAAAAAGAAAGGGTGAGGTGGACGCGGTAGTAGGGATGGGCCCGGTTCACGAGGATGGGCCTGTTATGCGGGGCCCACCGAGAGCGACGAGAAAGGGGCGAGCGCGGTACCGCACGCTTCGCTGCCTGATTGTGGTGTACAGCACGACGACATGGTCCCGGCACGACGTCGTAAATGTTCCCGGGTCCTCGGCATCCTCGAGGGATGTGAGCGACAGGTACACGAAGAGAATATATCGGTTCTTTTGTATCTTTTTCTTTATATAAACTCTTCTCTATTTTACAATAGGTTTGTTCTTTCGACCTGAATTGGCTGCACTAGTTCACGAAGTTTGCACTAATGCGTTCTTTCGATCAGAACAGTGCAAGAAAATGTGTTCTTTCGAACAGTGCAGGCTGAACTAGTGCAGCGAGTTCAGTGAACTGACTGCCCTAGGTCTGGAGGTAGAGCAAGCAGTGCAGGGCAGCTAACCGAAAAAATTTAAATTTGTATCTATAATCTGTAAAATCGGTATACCTAGTTGACATTACGTAGAAGAAATAATCCGACGACGGAATCTATAAACAGTAAGTAAATACTTAAATATATAATAAATATATAATGTAGATAAATATATAATAAATATATAATGTAGAATGACATAAAAGAAGTATTTAGAATGTTATCCAAACAGCACAAAATATCCGAAAG
>NW_022639532.1:723959-763843 GCF_010583005.1 Odontomachus brunneus
TGCAGCGAGTTCAGTGAACTGACTGCCCTAGGTCTGGAGGTAGAGCAAGCAGTGCAGGGCAGCTAACCGAAAAAATTTAAATTTGTATCTATAACCTGTAAAATCGGTATACCTAGTTGACATTACGTAGAAGAAATAATCCGACGACGGAATCTATAAACAGTAAGTAAATACTTAAATATATAATAAATATATAATGTAGATAAATATATAATAAATATATAATGTAGAATGACATAAAAGAAGTATTTAGAATGTTATCCAAACAGCACAAAATATCCGAAAGACATCCTGGGAAGGCTCTTGGACATTTTTTCGGAGGGATTTGTTGTATGGGTATCCAACACAAAACAGTTTTTAAAAGAAATAGGATTGTTCAACAAAACATAAAATGCTATAAGTGCGAAAACATGACTATAAATTGATCTATGTTATTTAATCCAGCCATGTTGTCCGCCATCTTACACTGCTCTAACTTGCTCTTACCCGTTCTTTTCAGACCCATATGTATCTTTGCATTGGTCTGCACTATCTTGAACTTTCTTCAACTAGTACAGTTCCAGTGCAGCCCTAGGTCAGGTCGAAAGAACAAACCTTACGTTTCCAGTGGTGTAAAGATAGATTGTCAGTGCACGCAAAAAAAGAACTAGCTTCCAGAGCTAAAAAATAGCTGTGCAGATAAGATGTGTCACTGAAATAGAGACAGCTAATGTCGATACTACCGAAGCTAAACTTTATTCGCTGTTAAACTTAGGTGCTATAGCGAGAAATATTAGCTGCTAGAAATAAATGACTGTAACAAATGATTTTAGCTGTACGGCAAACTTCTTTAATATATGCATATGATAAGAAATTTAGGGATAACTGCCATTTTCTTAGCTACTTGAAATAATGTGCATTTTTAATGTCACCAAATATATTTGTATTTCATGGCGAATGCTTCTTAGCTGTCAAAGCCAATTCTTAACAGTGACAGCTAAACGATTAGCCTTTTGACTAAGTTTGAATCAGCTACCGCGGTTTAGATATTACTGAATCATTTTTTTGCGTGTGAAGTCTATCTTGCTGAGAAATGGCACAAATGTATAATACTATCTTCAGCGAAATTTTTCTTGTACAGAGTGAGTCACAAACGGGCCTGAAAACTCTATAACCTTCCTATTTTCCGAATCATAATTCTACTTTCCGAATTCCTGCAGGATGTCTATTCCGGCCACTTCTCGGTTACAAAACTCTACGGTAATTTTTACTAAAAAATTCTCTCTTTGTGTATAATTATAAAAGCCGAAGTAAATTTCGTACTGACTGATTTCGTTAGTTGATTGCCACGCTTTTTCGTGTCGATTTGACATAACGTATCTCCCTCCGTGATTACGACATAAGTCATTACGAAGATTACCCTGCGGTGTAGTTTTTTACGCAGGGGTATCTCCGAAGGTCAAATTTTTCAACGCGAATTCCGAAGCTCAAATTAACGTTTTTGCGAGAGCGGCGAGCGACGCGACAGGCGCGTTCCTCGTCGCGTAAGAAAATATAAGATGATAATGCCGTTTTTTTTTTATTGCCACCAATTTACCGTGGCACTAATCAAAGTCATGGCATAAAGTAGACGCACTGCCACTCGTGGTATATATATACGTTGAAAAAATTGTATTCTCCTTTTAAGAAAATTCCACTTACATAAAGAACATCCTCCTCTAAAATAGATACAAAAAGAATTCTCTTACGTTAAGAGTAAAATCATGCAAAAGATTTAGACATATTCAAAATATTAAAGGATTAATACTCTACATACTCTAAATGTTAGTACTAGATATTCTATATTTGAAATTGTATACTAGAGATAACTAATATACTGCATTGAGAGCAAAATTTTGGCACATTTACAGCAATTAACGAAATTTCAATCAGTAGTATTGGAAATCATAATTATATTTACTTGAAAAAGGTTAACGTTATACTTAATATCTGTCTTTCAGGAACTTACACTGAGAGAAAAATTATATTAAAATCAACAAATATTTCCTTAATGGATGCCATTAACATATTTATTTAAATAAAGAGAATGTAGATTTAAGTAAATATGTTAATGGCACCCATCAAGGAAATATTTGTTGATTTTAATATAATTTTTCTCTTAGTATACTCATAAATACTTCTGCTAGCTCGATAAAATCTTTTTCTTCTAGTTACTTCGTCACCTTTGGACCCATATATTATATACTTTTCAATAGTTACATAAAACCAATTCTGCACGCGAGCACGTGAAAATAATATGACTTGCGTTAACAGTCGTAAGAAACAATTTCATTGCAGGAAACGAGCGGCAATTGTCGTAAAGGAGAGATCAAAGGAAAAGAATATTTTTTTCATTTCAGAGAATATTCTACGAAACCTACGAAAGAAAGAAAATACTTTTATTCTATAAAAATATCTTTATAGAATAAAAACTTTTATTCTATAAAAATACTTTTATTCTATAAAAATATCTGTTGAGAGTGACGGAAAAGTGTATAGTCTTCTTGTGGAGAATAATTTTTTCGATATACACTGAGAGAAATCCGATAAAAAATTAACAAACAGATATTTTGAATCAAAATACCGATGAATTTTTGTATCCAATCAGGAAACATCTGATGAAAAATATCGTTTCAAAATTTTTTTATTAATTTATCTGATGAAATACGGTTGATGATCGAAAGTATCCGATTAAATCGGATATAAAAATTGATCGGAATTTGATCGGAAATATTCGTTCGTTAATTTTTCATCGAATACTTTCTCTGTATACATTAACATCACACCGTCACGATTGCAAATGTCGTGCGAACGCCGAAGCATTGTTGAAATTGCACGGAACTTCGCGAGCAATCCCAGGCGATATTCCAAAAGTGTCCGAATGCATAATCGAGTAACGAATGGTCATTGTGCCTTTTTCCGAGTACACATTATAACGAGTATCGTTCGTTCGCGCGCAAAGCACTGCTCGACGATCGTTTCCGCGACGTGAGATTTGTATTATCCGTTACGTCGTGCTTGTTATTCAAGTATTATTCGGAATAGTTGGCGAGCATTCTCAGTCCTGAGAGCGCGCAACCTCGCGGCATTCGTTCGGCATTCGCTGCTGATGATCGAGCTGAACGCGACAGATGGTTGCGAGACCTTTTTCTCTTCCGAGGTGGCTCCTCGCACAAGTATTTGCACTTCGACGTACCAGGCTGACGAGGCCGGACTGACTGTCGTCGCTTTTATGCACCGCACAAAAGACTCTCGCAGTCGAAGTAGCCCAGTCTGGGATTCAAGAGAGGAGCCTGCTCGGTCGTTTCATGCATATATTCCCAACGCCACGATAGTAAAAAATGAAATTTCAACGAGAGAACGCTATTGATCCGGATCCTTTATTACGGGTCTACGGCTCCAACGATCGCGCTCGTTTCCGGGGTTCGGTTTCCGATCGACGGCGCGCCCTCGATTTACATTGGAAATTACGCGGCTTTCGGCTTTTTGTGAGTGAAAACGACCGTACACTCATAATCGGAATAGTTGTCTTGTTATTCTTTTTTTAAATTTAGGAACCTATTCTCTTCTTGCCTAATGAGAGGATTTATTTTCCAATAAAAGAGTTCCTTCATTAGACGACAGAGTTCCGAAACTTACAAAAAAAAAACCAAACAATCTTTCCGACCGCGACCGTACATATACCGTGAGAGAAAAAGTTTTGTTAAAATGTTGAAAACTTTACCGACAGCATACTGATATTTTTTTGCAAAATTTAAGTTCTATATATACAAGAAATACGAAAAAAACGACGTGATTGTGTTAGTGACGATCGTCTCTGCGTTATAGATATTGTTCGAGTTCGTCATCGACTCCAGCATCCCCTTAATTTAACAAAATACCAGTATCCCCTGTAACAAATAGTTTGTTGAAATGGTAACAGCGAATGACTCCGCAATGGGAACAAATGATTTGCTACTTTCAATTTGCTGCTCTAAGTAACACTTCACACACAATGGCGACGTTACCTAATCTAATCTAATGGACGAGAACAAGTGTGAATTGTATCTCAAGCAGTGTATATTTGTCAAAATGACAAATTATGAGAAATGATTCGTGACGGAAACTGTCCGATCGATTTGTTTAACGATCATCAAACAGTGAACGTGTTCTTTTATCAGTACTTTTATTCAGTACTTTTCTTCTGATGTGTTCAGTGCTTTTCTTCTGATAACTGTGGTATTCTTCTCACAAGTAAATCTATCCAAAAGTTACACTCCAATTTCTTTCTAATTTGGCACAAATGTAGAAGTACAAAAAATATTTAGGTCATATTTTTTCATTTTGGCCCACTTTGATTTTCACGGTCTACAGCTTTTTAATGTTCTCACTCCTATTATCAACAAGTGCAATAAAAATGCATAAGAAATAAAATTGAATACAAGATATAAGCGTTTTGCGGTTCGCTGATTGATGAATATGAAATCAAATATGTGAAATTATTTATATAAATAATAAAATGTTTAAACAAATCATGTAAAAAGTTGAAAAAAATTATTTATACAAATAATTTCTCGGTTTGGCCGAGAGTCGTACCATTTTTTACTATTTAGCACAGATTTAAAATATTTGGGTTGGAATCTCGGCTAAAGAAATTTAAAATGGTTCGTGTCTCAGCTATACCGATTTTGTTCAAATTTTCATTAAAATTGCCGGATTTCTCGCTTTGGCCGAGATTCGAACTATTTTTGACTAATTTAGCAGAGATTTAAAATATTTGGGTTGGAATCTCGGTTAAAGAAATTTAGAATAGTTCGTGTCTCAGCTATATCGATCTTGTTAAAATTTTAATTTCATTTTTGAGTTTCACGGATTTATAGTTTATAGTTTTTTAATGTTCTCACTCCTATTATCAACAAGTGCAACAAAAATGCATAAGAAATAAAGTTGAATACAAGATATAGGCGTTTTTGGTTTGCTAATTATGAATATGAAGTCAAATATATAAAATTATTTGTACAAATGATAAAATGTTTAAACAAAACATATAAAAAGTTGAAAAAAAATGATTTATACAAATAATTTTTCGGTTTGACCGAGATTCGAACCATTTTTTAATAATTTAGCACATTTAAAATATTTCGGTTGGAATCTCGTCTAAAGAAATTTAGAATAGTTCGTGTCTTAGCTATGCCGATTTTGTTAAAATTATGTAACTGTATCTTGTATTCAATTTTATTTCTTATGCATTTTTTTTTGTACTTGTTGATGATAGGAGTGAGAACATTAAAAAGCTATAAACTGCCCGTGAAACTGAAAGTGGGCCAAAATAAAAAAATATAACCTAAATATCTTTTTGTAACTCTAAGTTTGTGCCAAAATAGAAGGAAATCGGAGTGTACTGTTTGGGTAGGTTTACTTGTCAGGTTAGAGCCTACGATGCACAAATCTGCTCAGTACTGCGGCAAATCGAAAGTCGCTTTGGGATGGAAAGCTGACGGACGAAGTCGCGCCGCGTCGAGAGAACGGCATGTTGAGAGAAAGGCGCTCGCGATGATTAGTTTACCCAAGCACACACAACGAGTAGACACACAATAAATAGCCACGACGAATCCGGTGATTGACTTTTTCGCCACACGTTAATCCACGTACGCGGCCTCTCGAATATGCTCTCTCACTCTATTATGATCGTAAAAATTTGCCGCCTCGATAAAAAACAGCAAAAGTGCGTGCACTTGCTGCTGCCGCCGTTACTGCTGTTACTGCTCCGGGTAACGCGCGGTCAAGCTGCCCGCTTATGTAACCGCTTGCGAAAGAGTCGATCGACTTCTACCTGTCGCACTCGCTGAATAAAACGCGCGAGTAAGTTCCCGCGTAAAAATCGCGACGCGCCCTAAACGATTTGCCGCGATGTGGAAATATCGCGTTCGACGTCGTAAACGAGTCTCAGCGGCTCTTTATGGTGCGTCGTCGCGGATCATCGCGTTCAATTCGACATTTTATATCTCGCGCATGGACAGAATTTTATAGTGAAAATTGTTGGAGAATTTGTAGCCGCGAAAGATTGACATTCTGCGGTGATCTTTTTTCGTTGTATATACATAACCTTTCTTGAGGTTATAAGAGGATTCCTCTAAGAATATTTTCTAGTGATATTTATCACGAAATTTGAAAAGAATTTTTATGAAAAGGAGTTATAACGCATTTTCTCCGTGCGGGAACGACGCATTACCGTACACTCCGTAACGAGAGAAGAGAAAGAATCATCGTGAACCTTCGCCGAGAGTCGTGAATGGCCGAGCTTGCGATTGACGTCGCGAAGAATTGCACTCGAGGAGAATTGCAATTCCACCTGCTAAACAGAAACCACCTTCCACCTGACCTTTAACGATGGGGGAATGTGGGTCGTCTTCCGAGTTGGACACCTCGAGCGCGCGGTAAAATCGAGGACCGTGGCAAGGTTAACGACGGGCCACCAGGCGGAAACGTGCTTCGCGTTTAGAGACGCGCGTGCCGCCGGCGCGTGCGATTACGCACGGGCATGTGACATGTGTGACTCATGGTGTTTCGTTTCATTCGGCAGCCATCGCGGGCGCAGGAAGAGGAGAAGGGGAAGGAACAGGACAACGTCAAGGAGCCGTCGTCTCCGCAAGTACCGGAAGGGATGACAGCTGCGCGCGTGACTCACGCGAGCCGCGCCGTTGGAATACGTTATTAGAACGCTCGATCGTACAGGGCGCAATGAGAAGTGCACCCTGCACTTGCATTGTGCGCGCCTACCGTGATGTCTTGTGCGCGAAATTGACCAAGACTGATCGGAGAATGTCGTCGCCAGAGACACTACGGACGCGAAGTCGATAGGTTTGTCTGAAGAGTCGATGTAATACTGCTGTTTCCCGCGTCGCGAAAGTAGACGATGGTATCTTGTTTAACTTCCTTTACCCGATTACATCCGAGAACTTTCTCAGGAGACCGACATTGAAAGTGAAGAGAGACGGCGCGAGGAGACTGGTGCGGACAGATGCCTCGGATTGGTTGTGTCCATTGTAGAGTCGAGTCAGCCACCTTGTTCGAGGAAGCACGTGCCGACTCATTGATTCGTAATTGCCGTCGCGACGTGCTCGCCCTGTTGATGACTCGTCGTCCTGGACACACGGTCCTCGACGCGCGGACAAGACCGGACAAAGAACACGCCCTACCCGGTTTTCCTACAATACAATGCGGTGGGTCGCAAAACAGTTCGGACACAATGAAGTGGGGACCCCACCAAACTGTCAAATTTGAAAGTCATTACCGACTGATGCGGTAGACTTATGCGCGCGCGCAATAATAATATAATTAATGACATATTTATAAGAATAATAAGTAGTATATATTAATAATAATTAATAACATTATTGGACAAGATAATGGCTCTACATTCTGACAAGTTCCCAGATAGCACAGAAGTTTCAAAAAACTTTCAGAAATGTTTTTGAAACATTGCATCTTTCTGAGATCTTTCTGAAACCTTTCTGAAAGCTTTTTGAAACTTCTGTGCTGTCTGGGTTGGTACTCCCTAAATTCCTTCGGGCAGGATCTCATTCGAAACGAGTGAAAAGTGGCTATGTTTTCACGTGGCTCAATACAGAGATATCACGAATTTAGCCAAATCTTTATTATTATATTTCAAGGACTTGGTTAGGTGGTATTGGATTGGCGTGTAAGCGTATGAACGCTTGATTAATATGATACGTGAGTTTGGAATGATTGTATCAATTTAAATATGGAAGGTCAGATAAGGGAAATTCTGCAGAAATGTCGCGTAGATAGTGTGTAAGTGAAGACAAAACAAAGCGTTAGGAAAGTAGGATTCAGGGAGAAGTATATAGATAATAAGTGTTATGGCGTCATAAAGAACGGGTAGGGTAGGATAAGATAGTGTAGGTAATGCAGGCCAGCTTAAATTAGTATGATAATGCAGAGGAAATGTATAATAGATGATAATAGAAGACTGAAAGTACATAAGAGATGGAAGAAAAGAAGGATACAAGAAATGCAGAGAGAAGGTTTGGATAGGATAAGGAAGCAAAATAAAGGTATACTAAATGTATAATATAAGTATAATAAGGAAGAAAGATGACACAAGGACTGTGTGATGGAACAAGTGCTGTGTAAATAAGGATGAAGTGTAAAGAATAAAAGAAAGGTTATGGAAAGATATGGAAAACTTCTTGGCTGTAAGCTGAAGGAGACATGTAAGAAGTGAAGAAAAAGGCAAAGAAATCACTTCATGGAGTTTGGTAAGAAGTATAAAGTAGAGTTATGAAATTGATAAAATATGGAAAAGATTGGGAGGAAAGAGGACTAATACAGAATAAAGAGAACAATGTAAAGATCGAATAGGAAGAGGAAAAATGAAAGGATAGATGTGTGCGGCTAGGAAAAGGACAGAGTTTGGAATATTGCATATGAGAGGACAATATATAATAGCTGTTGAATATGTGTGTGAAATAGGAAAGTGTAATTAGATATTATAGACGAAGAGAAGACGGAGTACATGAGATCCATTCTTCAATTTCGAGTAAAGATATCACTTCACAATTCTGAATAGAGAATTCACACCTTAGAGTGAAAAATCGTTCAAATTCGAAAGACTCGATGGTCACCCTACTTTTTAAGATGGAATTTCACTCTAAGAAATTTAGAGAGTGAGCTGTCGACTGTTCGGTATCCAAATCGTTTTGCAATTCACTGTACACATCCGCGATTAACCTTCCCGACCTTCGATTTCTCGTTACATCTAATTTCGCGTCGAGATACTTCCGTTCGGTTGAATTTCAATTCACGATGGACTCTTACTAAGCAAGGTGCCACTTTCAATTATTCCCCATTGCTCGCTTCTATATTCATTGTATGACGTGGACGAATGATGTCGCGGATTCCAGCGTGTACCGCGAATTCCGTGGGTCGTGGACGTTTTCCCGCGTACGCAGAATCTTCGCGTTAACGCAACTCGAGATGCCGCCGCAACATTTACTTTTATTCATATTTCTCCTCCGACACGGAAAAAATCATTGGCACGTCAAACGCTACATTGCTTGTGATATAATACCGAATAAGACTCGTAATTGAAGAGCGATTTCGTGGTAATGGGAATGTTAAGAGGATGAGTGCTGGTCCGAACCTTAAATACGAATTGCTCAGGAATTCGGACGTAATTCCAAATTAGCATGTCTGTATAATTACGATATAATAGACAGGAGGGGAGCTAAGTCTCGCGCACAGCAGTAGCGGTATAATTCCGATTAACATATTCACAGAATTGCAAATGTAGTAAACGGCGAACACGATACCGTGGAAAAGCCATCGGAAATTAAAGACTCCACGACGACCGTTAGAGCTACGCATGAATTCCTCTTCGTATTTAAATTTCGGACCGTTCTGCCACCCACTTAATAACGACTCTGTTGATTCTGCCGTTTATTCGTATGTGAGAGCAGACGATATACACTTAATCCAGCAGTATTTAATACAGTATAAACAGTACTTAATCGGTCAATAACGAAATAATTGCGTCACATGTCAATTTCCTGCAACGGAATATTTCAGTTATCCAATTATTCGTATCAACAGCGCCTGGAAGCCCTGTAAACAAACTGTAGGAAATATCATGGAAAAGTTATCGGAAATTAAGGACGACCGTTAGAGCTAATCTGACAGATCAACGCAGCAAATAATTGCGCTCACTGTCATGTCATGCGAAGAACAAAGTCCATTCGAACAAGCTACCTGAACACCGTTCGTTCTCTGTCAGGTCGATATCAGAACAATACGCGTCGCGTATCATTTCTCCCCTCAACGGAATATCCCAATCATTCGTATCAACGGTGTCCGGGAATCACGTAATCGAACGGTGCTCTTCTCACACGCGTCCGCTGACAGATGACGGGGCAGCCAAGGACGAGCGCAAATCCGCCGAGAGAGACGGGGGAGAGACAGAAGAGGAAGAGGCGAACAGGTGTGCGTTACGCATCTCGCGATTTCCGGTGGCGAAGGTGGACAGGGGGAGGGTGGAGGGGGGAAGAAAGGGAGGGAGGGACGGCGCAGTGAACGGACGCACAGTCGCTCGGGCGTATTCCGGTCGCGGCCGGAGCGCGATCGTTGCCCGAGTTTACTCCCGTTTTCCCGATACGGACGAACGGCCACGACGTGACCCGGAGGGAGGGAACGACAGAGGGAGGACAGAGGGGGGAGGGAAGAACGAGATCGCACGTTGTTGTGTATGTACGCTCGACCTGGAGCGCGCGACCCGACGACAACGTGAGCGAGCCGCACGCGGCCAACCGCCGACCTTGCACTCCATTTTCGAACGAGGCTAACCGCCGCGGGGCGAGCCTTTACCATCGGGCGTTTCAACCCTCTCACGCATAACGCAGCCCGCGGAGGCGAGCGTTTGCCTCCGTGTTTGCCGGGCGAGAAATCACGAGCGAGCCCATTCGCGAGAGACACGAAGGAGAGTCGGAGCTGGTCGAGAGGGTGTTTTAATAATACGTTTTACGGTCGCAGATAAGAACCAACATGGTTCCACGGTGAATTCTTAGATACGTAGATCATGCATCGTGAGTTTAACTCGCAGCCAACTCTTGGCGAGCTCCGCGAGAATTATCACCGTGACTCGAGCGCGACGCGCTGCAATTATCTACGCGATTCTCCAAACAGGTGCACTGAGAAAAAAATGTTTCAAGACTTATTTGTGGGATATATGAATGCTTGATTTCTGTGATAAACTTCACATTTCACAAGTAAGCTTCTAAATATTTTTATTATTTGTTTCTCAATGTGATGACCTATTTGTACCCCAACAGAAAGTATTTTTCAGTTAAGATTTTTCTTTTCGCGTGATGATACTGGAAGATACTGAAACAGATACTAAAAACGCGTGAGAGGATTGTCTCGGACATTCACTTGGAAGTTGAAAATGGACAACGCAATTGACGCGGGTTCAGGTTAACACGCGAGGAAATTCACATTTCGAAAGGAGAATCTATATCTCGCGGAGGCGATAGATAACGTGATAACCACAGTGCTTCAAAAATAAGCACCTTTTGCGGGCTGATGTTCAATAGCTGATGTGGATGCGCGCGGTTGACGTATGTACGTCGTTTAGAAGCCAACCGCGAGTAGTACACGCAATACCGCTTTTCCTCGCCGCAGAATTTCTCAATTTGTTTTTCGCCTACGCGCGCGATGACGCGGATCGATGTCCCCATGAGGAAAGAAATCGTAATTAATGACGACGCGGTATTCGCGCGCACACCGACAAACGGTACCGTCTGAATTATTTTCGGATTCGCTCCCAAGTGCGAATAATCTGTTAACCGCAATTCACGGTTAAGAGGCTTATAATTTCACGCCCCGGCTAATGTTGCAACGAGACATTACGATATGACAGCTGGACGTGAAAATTCACACTCAGTTCGCATTCACACGACCGTCGATCTCTCGACAAATAATGCTCGGCATTAATGATTCATTAGTATCACTCGAATTCTTACTAATCGAGTATTTATCTCAAGTAACTACACACAGAAAAATATCATTTTAGTGTTAAAAAAACATTTGACTCACTTCACTTCCTTTTAGCCCCATTCAGTATCTGTTATCTTCAACGAAGAATATTTTTTCCTAATGATCCGAGTCAAAATTTTGGTCCCATGTCAAGCTTTGAATTCTACAATCCACTAAAAGCTAAATTAACGAAGTAGATTTAATTTTAATATAATTTATTCTTATTTTGACATTGATGACATTGATTAAAATTTCGACTCGAGTAGGTTAAGTGGAATCAAAGTTAACTTTTTGTAAAATTTTCACGATTTATAATTTAAAGAAGCACTTCAAACCGCGAGTCAAATACATCTCGGACTTAAAATACTCTGAACTGGACGGTCGTTTCTATCGGTATTGAATGGCATTTAGCTGAAAACTGACCATCGCATGTGCAAGTATAATTTTAGCGTACTTAGAAGAAGAAGTCGTGTAGGAAGGTGTGCACGCACGTTCCTAAGAACGCACGAACAACAATGGGCACGTGTGCCTTCGCGATGCACAGCACCACCTCGTTAAGGCAATTATGCGAATTGGATGAAGTTTAAAGCTGGGTGTACACTTGATGTGTGCACGTTAACAATCTCCCGTCGTTATCGCGATACAAAAATTCAGCTCGGTGTTCGTTTACTCGTTTAAACATCGAGTAAAAACTGACTCAGTTCTTGTGCATATATTAAATTTAAAGGTCACTAGTTGGGTGCGCAACAAAACAGGCTTCGAATTCAATTACGCTCGGTTTTATTTCGCATACATGAACGTATAAATTTTATTTCACAGAAATGCTTTATATCTTACAAATAAATTTCCAAATATTTTTTGTTCAATGCACTGAATAAAAAAAATATTTGAAAATTTATTTGTGAAACACGAAGGTTATTTTCACAGAATTAAATTTTATTTCACAAAAATAAACTTCTGTGAAATAAACTTTATTTCACAGAAATGAACGTTGTCTCCTACAAAAACAAATTTTCAGGTATCTTCCGCTTCGTGCACTGAGTAAAAAGATACTTAAAAATTTACTTGTGGAATACAAGATTTACGCACATGAATGAGCTTTAAATTCCGCAAATAAATTTTCAATATTTGCTTTTCGGTGTGTACACACGAAAATTCTAAGACCGTCAAGCCTCATCTGGAGTAATTCTTAATAATAATCAACGGCTACGGCGTAGATAAAAAGTTATGGTTTCGTCGACATGACGTTATCGGACTAATGCCACGTTAACGAGCAGATACGAATAGTTTGAGGCATTTGGGCCTCTTGCTCAGGCGTAGAAGCTGTTCCAAATATAACAGGTGTCGTTATCTCTTATTTATTCCAGATAATAGAGATAGCGGCACACCGTCACCCTCGCAGAACCCTTTTAGAACAAAGGATATACCGTATCTTTATTGTTTAGGAGACAAACATCATCACACACGTCCGATAATGCGTAAGAACAAAAAAATCTCTGTTTTTATCAAATTCCTTCGTACTTACGAAAGCGCGGATACAAACGTATCTACTGAAGTGTTTCGCGTGATTGCTTTTGCTTGCTATTGATCGCAAGCGATACGCAACGTAACGCGCGTTATTTTTCAAGGATCTCTCGGGGCTGCCACGGGATATGTGAGCTCATCGCACAATATAACCCTGATCCGACGCCAGGGTCCCCACGAAATTTCAACTTACGCATGCAACATGCACGTGTGTTTAATATGTCGCGTGTCTTTCTTTACACAATGATATCACACCTGTCCTTTCTCGCGGTATGCTCGTTACGCGTCATGAGCATCGCGTAAATAAGGTAAAAGTACCAATTTCCAGACACGTATCTAATCCTGGACATTCTTATGATTTTGTTCTTTAAACACGCGAATACTTACACTCTCAATATAAAATATATGTACATATTCAAAAAACTACACTGAGAGAAAAATATTTAAAAAATAAAAAATATTTATTCGGTGGATACTGCACTGAGGAAAAATACTTGAAAGTTTATTTGTGGAAGTTTGTTCCTGTGAAATAAAGTTTATTTCTGTGAAAAATAAAATTTATTCAATAAACTTAATATCAAATAAATCTTCAAGTATTTTTTCTCAATGTAACAACACATTTACTTGTTCTAACAGAAAATAAAAATATCCAGGATTAAGTACGTGTCCGGATATTTTACCTTAAATATTGATTTTTAGCTTGTCTCGCCCCCTTCAGTCATTCGTGACTGAACATGACTGATACTCGTCTCGGGGTTTCATGTCGGGAATTAAGCGCAGACAACTTTGCCTTCGCGTTCGCCGTTACGTATACTACCACGCGAGGTCGAAGGTATTCAAGGCTAAAAGGGACACGTGAGCTGAGCGAAATTCGCGTCAAATTTAAGCCAAAAGTAAATCCAAGTTTGGCAGTGCAAAAACGGCGACGTTTAACGGTGAACGCGACCCTGAATGCTTCGCTAGATAGAAGCGAAAGTGAAAGTACGAGCAGCGAGATTTTCCGCGGCGATCATCCGACGAATGATGATTCGATGGAAACCATCGACGCTCGATCGTCACACCCGGAATTCCAAGGGAATTCCGCACAATCGCCCGTAAAGGCGAAACATTAAGGGGACGCCATACCTGAAAATTTCTCAGAAAAATTCCAAAGAACATTGTTGTGTCTTTACAATTGAATTTAGAAGCTCAAAAATATACAAAAAGCTTGCTGAAAGGCTTCTACATATGCGTGTTTACCACAAAATACAGTAAAATAAAGCAACACACATTTTGACAAGATCTATATGTGCAAGAAATTCGAAAAGAATAGCGTGACTAACGCCTCTACGTTATCGACACTTCCAGAGTTCGTCATCGACTTGGACATCCCCTTAATGACCGTCCTTGAGCGAGCGCGCGCGATAAGGTTGCTAATTCGAAATTACGAGACCGTGAAATTTCGGAGGTAGATTACAGGCATGAAGTGGCACTTACCCGAACGAATCGAGGTTGGAAGCCGCCGTCGTCGACGACGTCCCCTGCGACGATCGGCACGTTCATTGTAGTCGTCGCATTACGTCGCCATTCAAATCGATCGTCGATCTCACCATCGAACCGCCAAAGCACTGGACTGGTCGCGCTCGTCGCGCATCGTCGACGCTCGCGATTTGAGCGAGAGACGCGAAACAACTGATCCGTCAACTGACCGACGTTATGAGACTCCACAAGAGAACGTCCCACGCGTGGACGTTGGCGTTCCACGTAACGAGTTCAAATCACGGCGTCGGGTAACCGTTGAAACGACGCACTATGCGCGACCGATCGCGCGCGGAATCCGAATCCGAGAAGGCACTGTCTTTCTCTCTCTCTCTCTCTCTCTCTCTCTCTTGCTTACTCGCTCGCGTGCGTGTCCGTACGACGTTGCCTCCGAAAGCGAACTGCACTCCGACTCGAGACTCTCGATTTCGACGATCGGCGCCGGCGACAGCGGCGAATCGATCGAGAGCACGACAGCGCGATTATCGATGGCGGCCCGGCGTGACACGGACACCGTCGGCGGAATTATAAACCCGACACATGTGTGTGTCACACACGCTTACTCACCGAGTACGACGCGCCGTTGGCCACGACACGCTCGACCGTGTACGTCGGGATTCGCGACAACCCGTGCGACGACGAGGAACTGCCGTCTGTTGGTCCGGAGGCGAGCGTAAGCCCACGTCGATCGTTGTCGATCGTTCGAACAGTCGCGTCGTGCTCGGGACGAAGGTTGGTGCGCGCACCGCGCGGACGCTCGTATTGGACTGTCGCGCTCTCGGCCGGCCGAGCGGCGCGGCGCGGCGCGGTACTACGTGTGCGCGACGCGACACACACGCGCGTGCGCGCGCGCGCGGGCGCGACTGCGTACGTCTCCCTATAGGTACAGTGCGCGGCGTTAAATGACAGCCGGGGACTTGATCGCGTGTTGCTCGCTTACCTGTTCGTACAATGGGGTAAATGCCGGTTACGCATTCAAATCGTCAGCTCGTACGCTTTCTCGCGTGCCTTGCGATTTTAACGCCGCGCCACGCCGTGCAGCGCGTACACTGCTTTTCAAGATGAACCCACTTCTACCAAGCTCTCCGGTTGAACTAACCCAAGTAGAACAACGTTATCTTAAAGTATTTCATTTTGTTATGTAAAATTAGGTCAGGATAACTTTATTTTCGGTAAAAAAGTTAAGTTTCTGTTTACTGAAAAGGTTATCTAATGTCCGCCCGAAAGATAACTTTTAATATCCAAAAAGATATTATTTAGATATAAAAGTATCAAGTTGGTACGTGGGTACAAATTAAATATGTATTAAATGATAACTGTAAGATGCGTAAATGAACTAGCTTCTAATGAATTAACTAATGAATTAACCAACTGTAAACTGTTATTTAATCGATGTCATATTAATGGAGACGAATTATTGTTATCTTATCATTAACTTATTATCTTATAGATATGTTCCAAAAGTTAACCAATAGGCAACCTGTTCTACTTGGGAAGCGTTTTAGTAACTTTGCAGGATTCCAACTGAAGCTGCTCGGAAAGTTCACCAGCCCGAAAATTACAACTTTTTTATATGCGATCGTACGTTCGACTATTTTGAGTTTAGAGATCAATCATAAATCTTTTCCCCTAGTGTGAACTCGTGAAAGATCTAACCTTGATATATGGAAATGTTTATTTTTCGCGAGCTTACATTGCCGGGAAAGATTGTCTTCAAGTACTATAAAATTATTCATTTATTCATTATTTATTTACTTATTTCCATAATTTTATACTAGGGAATGAAATTACATGATTGATAAATAAAGTCAAGTTCACGCGAAAAGCGTAATAATTAATGATTTGTTCTTTATCGTTGCATTAAGTCGCGCTGTCTGCATTTAAAGTGAAGTAGATATATATATCCGGTGAAAGAAAGAGAGAAGGAAATCGAAAGATTACATGATAACTAGAAAGTGCAGCTATAGAAAACAGACCTCTTGTTTGGTTTGGATAGAATTTAAGACTCAGATTAAGTTATAATCAATGTTAGTGGAGACGGGCACCGTTGATCACGCGAGTGTGACAGTATTGTATTACGTTCCAGAATAAAAGCCTTCGAGCAAAACTCGCACGAAAAAGAACACAACAGTGGCGTGACAGTGTTATATGATCTGCATGTATGTGCCGTAAGGTACTTTTAAATCCCGTCTTTCTGAGTCCCGACGTGTTTACAAACGCCGGAGGCGTTACGAAAAGCCTAAACTTACTTTCTAACAGGATGACTGAGTTTACAAATATTCCGCAACAAATACACGAGATAAGAACTCACCTGTCGTGCATAAGATGACAAAACTTGGTTACAATTGACTGCGGTCAAGTTCATCTTACACTCTCTCGTACTGAAAGCATTATTCTATCTTTATCCCTCATTATATGCCGAAGAAAGAGAGAATGATGCTTGCATGAGAGCGTGCAAGCGAACTTAGGGTTACTTTTACCAAGCCCTGGTTAAATTAACCGTTTCAATAAACTTGCAGAGTTCAAACTGAAGCTGCTGTTGGAAAAAAATGAAAAATGAGGAGTTACAAATGTGAATTAGTAACGCTACAGTTAGGCATAAAAGTGCACATTTTAACGAAATTTTCTACACGGAAAAAAAGGTTTGGTTGAATTAACGAAATATCTGGTCGAATAAGAACGATCCAGAAATTCCGATTGAAGTAATCCGAATTCTGTTTAAGCCAACCAAAAATCTTGTTAACTTAAACAGAATTCGGGTTACTTTAATTGGAATTTCTGAATCGTTCATATTCGACCAGATATTTGGTTAATTCAACCAAATCTTTTTTCCATATATTATATTAGGACGTTGGAACGCTTTTTATTTTTCTCCAACACCAGCTTTTCAGCTGGAGATTCCTGCAAAGTTATTCGAACGGCTAGTTTATCGGAGCTTAATAAAAAGTGACCCTAATAATCAGATTATAGATTGAAGATTATCGGACCAACCAAATAAAGCAGAACTAAGGTCGATATTTATAGTCGGGTCTCTCTCTCTCCCCCTCTCTCTCTCTCTCTCTCTCTCTCTCTCTCTCTCTCTTATATTTAAGACCGTCTTAGTTTCCCTTCGAATATTCCGTAGCCAATGAAATAATCTGTGCGTCATCTGAGGAGGAACTTAAGACGGTCTTAAATATAAGATTCAACTATGAATACCGGCCTAAGATTTAAATTACTTTATTGATCCGATTGCAATCCTCAATCCATAATACAGGCATTAGCCTGCGTATGTGATATCCGTCTACAATGAGAGTAAAGTATGGCTGTAAGAAATAAGAGTAAGAAATTAACCAATCATAGTTGATTATTCTTCTCACATTTGACTGTGATTGGTTAATTTCTTATTCTTACTTCTTACAACCTGTACTTTACTTTCATTGTAGACGGACATTGTAGAGAACGTCACATAGCGCTTCCCTCAGTAAGTTTCGGCAACGGCAGCCATATATCGCGTCTCACTGTGCCGCCGGTTTCCCGCGATCGCAATGGCGTAATCACTGAGGGACCGCCGACCGGATCCACGAGGACGATATCGTCGGGAAAGGTCGAGCCGGCCGTTCCTTCTTCGCCGTACGTGAAGAACGCGAGGGAGATCGCCAATTCAGCGAGGTACGTGCATCCGAAAGAACGGAGAAGCGCCGCGTTATCGTCGTGAATGCGTTGCGCGAGACGTGCATTCCTGCGAGACGACATTAACGAGCGCGTTCGAATTCGGTGAAAGGGCGCGTTCGAAAGTCGTTAAGTATGCATTCGTGCGGATCAGATCCCGCGGCCTTGCGTAACATCGTTCACCGCTTTACGACAGGAAAACTGCGCGACAGACACGTCCGCACTGAAATGAGCCGCGAAATCGCCCGTGGAAACGGCTAGGAACTATCGATAGAGTCGTATCGAACTTTGTTTTGCAGGCTGAGTCGATTCGAGGTATCGCTTGGGCTCGTCTCATCTCGCCCCGCACTCCATGGCTTTCGACGGCAAGGAATGATCGAGTAATCATAGAGTTCCTTCGTGCAGCGACAGGTATATATTTGTGTAATTATTGTGACTATTATATCTGGGTAACGGGAATTATATGTCAACGCAGAATCGCAACGTCACGGTCGTTATTGCGTTACTTGTGGCACTCGAGGTCATCAGATCGAGGTATCAGTTTTTTCTCTGTAACAATATGGCGCCAAGTAAAAAAGAGCGCGTCACAATCGTCCAAGTTTTCTAATTACTTTGCGGTTAAGTGGTATGTAGTAAAAACACCAATGCCCGCGCCTAATCTTGATCATTTTTATCGTTTTAATCCTTAAATGGTTGAACTTTCAACATAAAATGTATGTACATATATTCCATATTGTAAGATTCTAAAAGAATCTTACTCTACTAAAATAAGTATCCTTCGGTTCGACAATCGATTTGTAAGACGATTTTTGCTCGAGGTGTGTATCACGATGGAACAGTGGGAGGATTTCGCAAGCGGACGAGGAAAACCAGACCGTGATGTAGAACACGTCCTCGTCCTCATGAACGCGAAGAAAAATGTCCGGAACGGGAGTATCTCCTCGACACGAAGCGACCAAACGATGAAGGTATGTTTCTCCAATCCGATCGATCGATATCACGTGTAATATACGCGTGACTGCGTGTCGTGGTAACGCGCAACCGCCGGTTTCGCTTACGTTCCCTCGATTTCTCCCGGTATTCGCGACGTTAACGCGTTCCATGGCGTGATGGACTCTGGATCGCGTCCACGAGAGAGTCGAGGATTACACGTTCGGCGAGACAGAGTAATCAGATTCGATTTCCTTGCGTTCTCGCTTGCCGTGTCGTTCGATTTGCATCTTGCGGATCATTCGTGCAGCTGCGCGCAAGTATAATAATGCGTTTTGTATATATTTAATTGTATGTCGACATGTAGACCGCAGAAAGCACAACGATCGAGTGAGCGTTTATTGTCGTTGGAATATTCTTCTACATACATCATGAGTATAAAAGGGTATCTTGATCAAAGGCAATAATCACTTAATGATTGCACAACTGTTATGCTTTCTGAACGCACCCAATGTACGTGAATTGTCGGACTGTCGTAAAGTTCAATTTTATATCGTATAGATACATGTAGCAAACGTTATAAAAAATTCAAGAGATAATTCTAATCTTTCGATACTATTGTGTTCTAACTATTGTGTTCACTATCATATAGAAAACAGTAGAAAAGAATCATGTTCTCGACGAACGTGTTGAGTCTGTGAATATCTCACAACGGAACAATGTTGAAAGTATTAACCCTTTGACAGGTCTAAAAAGGTTTGAGAAAACGAATGCTCAAATGTTTCATGAAGTAAATTATATCTCCTGAATACGGTTATATTATTGTCAAAATGCCACTTTCGACAAAAAAATTGTTCACGATTTTTGTCACCTAACGGCAAAAATCAAACTATCATCGAGACATCGACCAAGAGAACAGGTGATTTAACAATAGTGCTAAATAAGTACGTTTTGCATCCGTTCTTCTTTCATATAGCTTATGAGAAATTAATGTTGCTTTAGGGCAACATTAACAAATAAAGGGTTGAGGAATAACACAGTAGATAATAATAATAATAATGAGCTAATATTTATAGAATCGCGTATTCACAATATAGATACAATCAATGCTTGTACAATGTAGTCCTAACTACAATATTAACAAATATTCATTTACTACGAGATTCGATCGATAGGCGAATGACTTAAGTTTCCGTCGTGCCTCTCGCAGGCACGTATAATAATTACTTCGGGAAAATGACCGGCTCCAACGCGCGCTCTCTCACGCATACACACGCACACACATCCATACAACCTCACTCACTTCTCTCTCACTCAATACGTACAAAAGCTGTGCTGTAGTAGAATGTGCACGTGTGCGTGAAACGCGCGGCCCCCGGCGTTTCGTCGCCGATAAATGTACAAAAATGCGTGCGCGCGCGTGCAACGGAATGACTAAAAGACCCTAAAAAGACGTCCGAAAATCGGCCGGCGGCGACTGCGTCGCGGATACTTCCGTGATTTTTGCGGCTTCAAGAACCGGCTCGTTACGTCGCCTTTCGCTAGACATTTCAAACGTGCCTGGCATACCGGCCCCACCGCGCGTTACTACGCGCGTTAACTGAGAGCGACGCGACGTCGCCTCTTTCTCTGTCCTTGCAACGTTCGTGCAGCGCAATTTTCCAGGCGCGACTATTTTGTCATCCCCTGCGACGACGACGACGACGACAACAACAAGGACGAAGAATGAAACACGCCGCGCCGCGTTCGACAGGCTTTATTATTTACACGAGTCTCTCTCGCGCGAGAGACGCGACGTTTTAGAATATACATCTGCTCCAAGCCCGCGCTCAAATAAGCGTCGTCCGTCAGCGGAAACGTTAATTGACGTTCCGTCAACACTGCGAATCCGGCAGTGCGCGCCTAGAGTTTGAAAATCGAACGATCTCCGTTCGTTACTTGGCGACTTGTTAACGTTCGCTCCGTTCATTATTTTAGCAGTAGCTTCTTCGTCGATCGTTCTCTATTCGCGCAAAGACGTGGACGCGAATAACGCGGGTGTTGCGCAACGCCCATTATCGAGCTCGGATTCGACAGTGTTCCCGTCGCTGTATCCGTTTTCGGAGATTTCCACCTCGCCTCTCTCCCTGAGTTTCTCTCACCGTCGCCGTTGAAAGTACCGTGAAACTGCTAAGACGCCGTGAGGCTGCTACCAGGCCCGTTCATTATCACAAAATGCGCACGTTGCGCCGGATACGTCGTTTCTCTTAAAGATAATTTCAGTTCTTTTTTTTGGTCGTTAACGCGCTGTGACACGTATTACACGTCGGTAGCGAGATACTTCCGTATACAAAAAGAGCTCCAAAATACGGACACGCGTCTGTCCAGAAGGATATACGTATGATAATGGACGTGATATATATAGCGCGTTTTCTATCACTAGTGCCGTTACGGTGCGCGTCGAATCGACGTACCGGGAAAATCCGCTCTGCAAACGGCAAAGTGTATCGAACATTCCCCGAGAGTGTATCCGGAGAACGTCCTCTATCGAGAATTACGAGCCGCGGGTGATGTAAACGGTTACGCACACCTCGCGGCTGTCCCGTCGGGACAGCGAGGGGAGTCATTACGGTAAATTACCACTACCGTTTTCATTTCGTAATCTCGGCGCAAGCGATAATTATACGAGAGCCGCCTCTTCATCGCGTGCGGACGCGACGAGGATGCCGCGCCGAAAATGCGCGCACACTCTGCCGCCGCCTTTTCAACGCTTGCGCGGACCATCACTGGCGCTTTCCCGAAGTATACCATCTCTTCGCAAAAATGCATCTCTCTTTTTCTCTCTCTCTCTCGAGTGCCGCGATAATAATTATATTACGAGTCGCAGCGTTCGCCGCATGCATGCATACATACATACATACGTACGTATATGTGATTCCCGAGATGGGATATTTACAGCAACGTATATAAATAAATGCAAGTCTATCGCGCGTTCAACTCGGTAGAGACGGCAGTAAAAATGTGCTAGAACGAGCGAGAGCGCGCGTTGCGCAGCGAGTGACCTCCTCAATGAATCGCCACACACGTGTTCGCCTTTTGCGTGCGTATTTACAAGTACGGTTCACTGTGGCAGCGAAAATACTCCTTTGTACTAAACCCGTGAACGGCGCCGAGCCCCTCGCCGAGCGACCGACGCGGAAGGTACAGCTTCACTTATACACAGTCGCGCGTTCATTACATATATTTGTACAGTGCGTTACAATACGTTACATCCGTTCAAATGCATAAAAAGGAAGACTCTGCTCACGTCTGCTTCGTTAACTTAACGTGAAAAACCGCAAGAGAACTCGTCAGCGCCGGCGGATGATCGCCGACGTCTCTCGCGCGTTTCCTCGTGCGTTCTCCTCCCCCAAATATCGATTTATCGTGTCGTATGATGTTCTCCCTCATCCACTGTCGTTCCAACGATACACGAGGTGCGAGATCATCACAGCAACGAGTTTAGGACGGAAACGGGACACACATTCCGGTAGGTTATGCCGAACTTAAAAGCTCTCTGCAACAACAATGGACTGAGGTAAGGTACTACGACAGCAGCAGGCGTGTGTTCGCGCGTTGTTGTGTGTACGTTCGTGCGCGTGTAACAAGTCCAATCGACGCAAACGGCGCTTAGGCAGGAAGCACACGAAGGCAATTACGGCACTCGCGTCTTCAAGAACGAATTATTTAGCGGTGAGCAATTATTTGTCATTATCTTGTCGAGCGCTGCCGGGGATCGTTATCTACTTTCAGCAAACGAGCGCGATATCACTCACGTGGGGGGAACGGGGGACGCATGGAGATGTAATTAGTAAAATCAAGACTACGCGCTCACCAACCGATCGTTACGTCTGCTGCTGCTGGCCGGCAATGCGAGCAACAACAACGCGCGTACAAATGAGAAAATGCAAAATTAAGTTGGCAACGTGTATTACCCGCTCTCCGGAAATATTATCTCTACAGTGCATGTAATATACATGTACGAGACGAAGCGTGCGATCCAGGCGAGTACATTCGCCCGGCAAGCATTCCTTCTTCTTATCGCGCGTTTAATGTGCAGATATACTTACGTCGAAAGTTCTCTCCCTAGTAAACCAGATCCGACTAATCCAGTGCGCGATCGACTCCTATTTAGTTGCGCTCTCCTTTCCGCTGTAAAATTAAAACAGGATTGAGCTCGTTACTCGATTAGGTTCGGGGATTGCGGAGTTCGTGTGCGCGCGTGCTAACGAAACGAGATGTTAGAGTATTTCGAAATGAGAGAATGTCCGGCTCGCAGGGGAATGTGCATTCGGGAGCTGCACACCACTCGATCTTACATAATTTATTACGAGAGACACGCCATATTTGCACTTTGCAAACGGCGTATCAACGTCGTTTATCCTGAGGCAGCGTGGAGCAATGCAAAATGGTACGACACACAACACTGAATACATCAAGGAAAGCAACAGAGACAAGCGAATAACTCTTATGCATTTAATTGCAGATATACATATTTCCGAATACAAAAACAGTCCATATATATAATACATTTTATTAGAAAGAAAATTTTTTATATTGCTCTACGTCACATCCGAAACTTGAAATACAAACGGAGGTGTTTATAGATTGACAATCATGCTTTGACCATTCTGCATTCCACGAAACTTATAATGAAAAAAAAAATTTTTTTAAATATATATAAAGTTTATATTTTAGCATCGTAGTGTAATATATATCACTATCAGTAGAAATTGTCGCAAAAAAGTGCATATTCATTTGAAATCGAATTCTCTGCAGTCTGCATATGTAAAGTGATCGAAGTGGCTCAATAAGAGCATCCTGATTGGGCTGCATCTTACTTTTGCATCCCACAACGATTTCTGCAATTATCCTGTACTGAATAGAATACATTTACACGTGTCAGGTACATATAGCATTTAAAAGTAGATTATTTCGTTAAGTATATATTCTTGACTGAAGCACACTAGATGCAATGAAATAAAATGCTACGTGAATATATATTGCAAGATCACAGATCATTAGTTGTATCACAGTCTTGGTCCCGTAATATCGTGCACAGATGATTCAGGAATCGTTAAGCAGCTATCAATTCAGCAATAAAATTTAGGAATTATTTGCATGATATACTTCCGCCGATAATGTCGTAGATAATGTCGATAGGAAAAACGGATGACGAACTCCGCGCTCTAATATATTTCTTACAACGCCTTTTTGTCACAATGACTATAAAAAAATACTCCTCTCTTTCTTGGTCTCAGTCTTTGCGTTTTCCGTATCAGTCTTGTTTGATTCAGTCTTGTCCTCGACGCGATATATAACTACATTCCGATACTTTTAGGCTTTCGCCAAAACTTCCAGTTCTTCTTCCGCGACTTGCGCCTCAACGTCTTGAATTGATTGTAATGACTTCTTTTACTTAAAACGCTTGTTTCTAAAAAGGATCGCTCCTGCGTACTCGCAAATTTCTCACACGCCTCCTCGGACGACGTGTTCAGACTTTTCGTCGTGATAATCGAATTATTTGACTTGACCGCGTATAACGATGTTTGACTACTTTCCGACAGTAACGCGATTCCGCTCATCTCGATCGATGCGCTCGAGTTGAAGGACTTGCTCTTCTTATATCGTATGTTCAATCTTTCGTCCTTGAACCACGTCAAATTCTCGTAGTTTCTCGATCTTAAGAGCTTGATTGGAGTGGATGCCCTTTTGCTCGACTTGACGAAGATATTGTCGGTCGACTTTGACATCCCCACATTCGCGATATTCGTGTTCGAAGCTGACCCGATGGGAGGCAGGCTGCTATTCATATTGGGTGGGCTTTGCATGCGCGTGTGCGATCTGCGGCGTCTGACGTTCTCCCGTATACGTCTGCGATTTGATATGGCGCGGCGCACTATACTGTTTCGCTTTCGTATCTTACTAATAACAACGCGCCTCTGTTTGACCGGACTGAGCATACGTGCTTCGTTGAGAAGCAAGGCGTTCTCATCGACACACATATCCGAGTCTGCCGTGTCAGCGATGCATCTGGGCTCGAAATTTGCAAATGTCTCTAGCAGAACGTTTCTCTTCGGAGTTTCGTCGTCGTCTATCGGTAGCGTCGTGAAATACCCGCGACTACACCTACTGCATTGCCTTCTTTTCTGAAAGTACGTGATCCTGGACATGTGCTTCGTTAATCTGGGCGTCTTCTTAGCCTCATCTATCAACATTTGCTTGTATAGCTCCTGATTATCCTCAGGCGTAAAGTAGCTTATCGAGTCGCCCGGTGTGTGTACTCTCGCAATCCTCCGAAATATGTCGCGCCGTGCTATCCCGCGAGGCGTTACATTTATATACTTCATTTTAGCGGAATTTTCGCATAAATTATTTCTAAGTGCATATCGCTGAGTAGCTTGCTCCTTCTTCGTCATTTGCCTCCAGATGTACGTGGCCTTATAGAACTTACCACCAGCTACACGCGTCGGTCGCTTGCGTCGTTGATCCGGCCGGCTGAAGGCGGATCCAGTTTGTAGGGCCTCCATCAGACTGTCCATGACACCCTCCTGCGTCTCGTGTGCATTCATGTCGACTAGTGCACGCTTGCGAGCGGCTCGCGCCGCCTTTTCCGCTTCTGCTTTCTCGCGCGCCTCCCTTGCCCGTCTCTGCTTCTCTTCGCCTTCCTTTAGCTTTATTATCTCCCTCTGCGATTGCTGCGGTGAGAACGCAATTGCCATGTTAAATGACGATCGGACAAAGTCGCCGATATTATCCACATTCACGCGTATTTACCGTGAAATCATCCTTGAACGTTTTGATGTCACCGAAGAATTCTTCTATGGTGTACTTCTGTTTGTCAAAGGAGAAAAACTCGGAGATCTCCGAGTACAAACCGTCCATATTTTTGAACATATTCTGCAAAACCTCGTAAGACTCTCTGGCTTTCTTTGCAAATGGCTGTAAAAGTGATTTGGTCAAGGAAATACTTTTTTACCTGATTAATTAGCCGCGCGTCCTAAGATTTGCAAAGGATACTTTCATCACGTTTATAAGTAAGTCGTCGTCGCACTGCGGAACCTTGGCGTTCGCGAGGTCTTGCTCGAGATTGCGGATGTTGGTCTCCATTTGACGCAGTGTTCGTTGGACGTTGTCCAAAGACACTCGACTAGCGCGATCCACGTGAGCCAGTTCCTCAGCGAAACTAAGACACTCTGGGAACTTCCTTTCTATCGTGTCTACCAAGTAATGCATGAGGGTTTGTTTGTTGTCGACGTCTTTAGTACCAGTTAACTGGAAAGAGAACATCATCGTGAAACGGTGCAGACAATAACGCTAGCGCGCGAGTCGTATTGCACACACCTTCGTGAGGAAGTTGATCTCGAATCCGAACGCCTGTCCATTTCTGGAACCGGAATTCATGTAATTCCCGAGTAACAAAATCAGCTCGAGAATCCGCGCGAACTTTTTGCTATTCTTCACTTCTTCGCACGCCGCTGTGGCCGCCACTATGTCAGGTTTCACATCTTGTATCAATTCCTCGTATCGCAACATAAAGCTCAAAGATCTTAATCTTGGCATTAGCCTCTTTATCGATGATATCTGTAATATTGACATTCGTACATTTCGCATGCTCGGTACGATTAACCTGGGACGCTATGAGAAACAAGTGAAAAATATTACCGTAACACAGAATTGTTCCGCCTCGGTTAAGTCGTCATATTGATCCTGGTAGAGCTGTAATTTGGACAACTGATCCGGTGGCGGTAAATATTGAATTAATCCTTGCAATATATTGTCCGAAATAACTGGTCCCTCGCATCTAAGTAAGCACGTCTTTACATCCGCGTAAGGCATGTGTTTCAGTGTCCCACCGAGAAGTATTAATATATTTTGTGCTGCTTTGTTGTCCAAAACTTTGAGATCCTTCACTTTCTTCGTTGAAACTGACCTGCGTAAAGGAAGTAATCATTATTACCTCACGCATAATGACGTTAAGAATAGCTACTGATACGATCATATAATGAATAATTACTTATCGACCACATCGTCTATTTTCTTCCCACTTGGTTTCGACGCGAATTTCTGCACAAGACCGTCCAATATCTCCGGGCTAGCTAGTCTGTCTTCCTGCACTTTCATCCAGAATGACTTCTCCGTGAGTTTGTGAGGCATGATCTAAAACGGTATAAATCTCGATGTAGCAGGAAATATGCTGTATCTCAATCAACATCCGATTGAGTATCGCATGTTCTGTCGATAACAATTTGATCGAGAAACACACATACCGCTTTCCAATTCGCTCTCTTCAGTGGACCATCCACTTCCCACTTCTTCTTCGGTTTTAATCCAGGTGGTAAGACCTGTGTCGGCGGAATTGGCGAGAACGTAGCCATCGGTGGCGGTGGAGGACCCATTCCCGGCATAGGTGGCGGCGCGGGTGCGCCAGGCATCGGTGGAGGCGGAGGACCTCTCGACCCGGGCATAGGTGGCGGGGGTGGACACATCGGCGGTGGAACCGGTGCACCGCCACCGGGAAGAGGAGGAGGTGGTGGAGGCGGTGGTCCGCCGCCCATCCCAGGAAGCGGCGGCGGCGGTGGTGGGCCCACAGTAGTTCTCTGTGTATACAAGACAACGTATGTCAGAATCTTCATTTCACGCAAAGATAAACGTATAAGTAAAATATTTAAAAATGCTATATATCTATACTTACGGCACCACCGCCGGCCGGTCTCGCTCCTCCAGTTCCTTGCTCCAACTCTTTGATTTTGTTCTCCGCATGTTGAAGCTTCGCTTCTGCTTCTTGCCTGCTGGCGATAGCTTCCTCCAACTTTTGAGATATCTCCACTAGCCGTCGCTCTTCTTCGGCCCGTGATTTCTCGACTAGGTTATCGATTAAGGGTTGCACGTCAATTTGAAAGCGCCTGGTCGCGCTAAAATCCGGGTCACAGCCTGAACGATGTAACACTATTTGCGATATGCACTCCTCGATCAATTTGTAATAGGCCGGTCTGAGGATAGATCAAACAAGATTGTTAAACAAATGAGAAAGAATCTGTGTATTAGTGCTTTATATCGGTAAAAACGCAATAATGAACAAATACGCTGTTACACATGCTTACCGAACTAGAACGTCGTCTCTGATAAATAAAAGGTGTTGAAGTATAGATAAAAAATACGGCTCGGCGGATGTGTCCAACACTATATGTTTTACCACTTCGAAGCAATCGTTAATATCGTCCAATTCTAACCGCACGTTGTCAAATCTCTGTACAAATTCCTCGTAGTCCTCCTCCTTGTGATCGTTAAAAATCTTTAAATGCGTTGCTAGGTCATCCGACTCGTCCTTCTCCAGAGTTTCGAGGATGTTGGCCAGACCGACTCGCATCACCTCGTTCCTCAAATGTAAGCGAAAATCCAAATCCTCCGCGGACGATATTATCGAGTTTATAAGTTGAAGGCACACTACCTACGACAGAACATCTCACTTTGTAAGGGACGAATCCCTCGGCTACAAAATTGCGTCACGCGTTTGGTAAGAAGCGAAATGTACGAGACGTACCCTTAGGTTTTCATTTTTCTTGTTCATCAATCCTTGCACGATCGGTAGAAACCTCTCGCGACCTTTGAACTCGCCATTCATAGTGATCGCGTCCAAAACTTTCTTGTGACTGTCACTCGAGATGAGGCACACCGCACCGAGTAACTTGACGGCTTCGGACATTACGGACGGTTTCGTCGGCTCTAACGATCGGGCCACGATGGTGAGAGCCTCGTGATGGGCCAACATCTCCTTAATACCGACAGTATTATTCATGATGGCTTTTAAGCAGCGAATGCATTCGTACTGTATCCGCTCGTATCGGCTATCACTGAGGAAAAATGAATTCTTCATTAGTAAAAAGAACCAACGTAGCTCTCGTGACAGATTCTCTGGTAAGCGGCACGCAGCGTAATCATGCAAGAACTGAAGATACAATAGTTAAGTGAAAATTATAAGTGTCTCGTTAACTGAGCAGCGCGCGCGCGCTAAATTAAATCCCGTCATAACGTACAATAACGGCTCGTTACAAAACTAATATGTTTATCAGGCCAGAGTAACTAGCAAAACTGGGCTCTGCCGTAAAAGCGGTTAGAAAAGACGTAACGAATCGAAATCGACCGCTAAACAAAACGTTCAAGCGAATAGTACTTTTACGTGAATTACCTATCGTAATATATGAAGGCACTGCAATAGAACAAGATCAACGTTAGACCCAATCCGTACGTGTGTAAGAACCTTAAACGCTACGCTTCGACACTTGAGACTCGCGAGGCAACACTTACTTCCGATAACACTCATTGAGCGTGGCCAAGACCTGCTTGAGTCCCTTCGTGCCAAACTCCTGCACCCAGCTAAGCGGATTGTTGGTGAGCGCGATCCTCAGAGACTCGATGCAGTTGTAGATCTTGTTGACGCTGAGGTCTGGCTGCGCCAGATACTGAATGTAATCGGCCGGCTTGTCGAATTTCGACCGATTGTCTTGTATGGTACCCTTGTAATGCAGGACCAGCATCTCCTTTTTCTTCGAGTCCGATTGCTGGCGCAAAGGTTCTTTCTTCTCCTCGGTTAGGTTCATGTTGGCCTATGGAGACAGCAATGATTCAATTTTTCTCCACAGATCGGTCGTATTTATCAGCTCACACGAGTGAGCAAGTCATTTCTCAAAACACAAAATGGGAAGCCAACTAATGAGTCAATCAATAGTTAGTTTACCTGAAAATGGGAATTTAATGTCGTCTTAATTGGGAATAAAAGATAATTTGAACAAGAAAGTTAGATTCAGATTAAAATAAAGACCGATTCGGCGTCTAGCTTGTTTCAAACGAGATTCCTTCGTATTCACTCCCGTGAGTAATCCTATTTGTCAGTCGCACCAAGGAACCGCGATTAGCCTCTTGCAAGCCGTACTCTCTTCACTTTAGGCAGTTTCTACGAAGAACATATATTCTTATATTACAAGTCTTTGCACCCACCAGCATCTCCTCGAATTTATCGTTCACCGTTTCCTCGTCCATCCTCTCGATGATGGAACGCTGTTGCTCGATCTCGTTGATATCGTCGCCGGAATGGGGTCGAGGCATGGTGTTGCTGCCCGAGTTGTTGCGCATCCCACCCCCGCGGCCGGACTTCTTCGGCCGGCCAAACCATGTGTCCAGCTGTAACAAGGAATCCCCGTTTAAGAAAGATTCATAATCAGGGCGAAGAAAAAAGTATCTTTAGGAATTCTTTTTCCAAGTAACAATACATTTTTTTTAATGGTCATTTTACATGTATTTAGTGTGGGTTTTAAAAAGACATTTGTGTTGTTGTTTACTTAAAACATATGTTGTATTATGAGCTAGGCTCTTTCAGAAAATCTTTCAGAAAATGTGATTAAAAAATATATTTTTAATATATTTTTAATGTAAGTAAAAAATCTATTTTTTGAAATTTCTACCGTGGTGTTGTCTCTTAATACTTCAAATTTGTGGCCCATCGGTATGTTGGAAAACAACAAAAGTCAATTTGTTCGATGTGAATATCCTCGCAATCGGGCCGTGATTTCGATTTGCCGACAGAGTTATATTTGATGAGGAGACGAGACGATATTTGGATTCCAGGATCCATGCGAAAGCGACAGCCCGCTCGGCGGTAACGCGTATCAAACGAGAGGCCACGGAGTAGAGTGCAACGAGGCCGCGGTCTAATGCAAATTTAATCGACCCGAGATCGCCCGATAAACTACATTCCAATAACCGGAGTTCCATTGTAAAGCGTTTCTCCTCGCGAAGTCAACGTCGCGCAAATAATTCCGTTAGTGCAACTGAATTTTTCTCCATTTTGTCTGACTAGAAACCATGTGAAAGACTCGGTGGAAACAGAAAAATTCATGCAGGAAGAGATTCTTCATTAGTCAATTGTTTTCAGTTTGCAACCGACATTACAACCAACACAAAGAAAAAAAATGGTTGATCTAACTAAAATTATAGTTGCTCTTGGCAACTATATATACTATATTTTTCGCATATTCCAACACAAAAGTGGTAGTAATGATATGCATATAAAATTGTTGTCACTAACATTATAGTATAATTTAATTTAAAAAATGGTATTGTATACTCAGTGTTTATATAGTAAAAAAATAGTTTTCTTGGTCATAAGCAATCAATGCTCTATGCGAATATAGTCGCAAATACCAAATATTTTTCTCTTAAGGCCGGTTTTTCAGTGATAGTTTAAACTTAGATTTCAACTTAAACTCAGTTTAAACAAAACAAACGTATAGAATAGAGTTTAAACTTGAATCCAAGTTTAAACTGCTATTGAAAAACCTTAATAAAGTTTAAATACGGCTAAAGGTCCAGACCTTTGGTTGCAATAACAGAGATATATGGTTTTGTTCTTCGTAGCTGAACTAGTAGCTTGCAATAGTTCTCTTTCTCTCTTTTTTTGCACCAAGCCACAGTTACGTAACTGTTTTCCTCAAGTTCGGAAAATGTGCGTTCAGCTGCGAAGAACAGACCTATGATTTCATGTTGTCGAATTTTCATCTGATCCCCGTTCAGCGGCGCGATTTTACGCTCATCCGCTCGCAACATGCCTAGAAGATAGGTATGTAGAATTTCCTTTTCCCGCTGAGACGACGCGAAATTGCGCGGCGATGCTGGGAGCGATTATCCGCTCTTAGCGCGAGGTAGCTGAACGCGCGTCCGCACGACAGGCAACGCATTCGACGAGGATACACACACGTCGAAGTTCGCCACGTCGCCCAGTCGTGCCTGAATAAATCCCCGGGGAGCACTACGCCTCGAAACCGAACGGACAGATTACCGTAACGGGCAGGCGAACGTGACGAGAGGCGCGCGATCGAAATTAATAATCGTCATTAGCGATTCTCGAGTCGTCCGGACGTCGGATAGTGGAATTAAGTAACGACGACCACGTGCGCGCACAGATCGCGCCATTAGGCGCGGTTTTTCAAATAGCGTCTTTATGCGTAACACGGTAAACGCGTCGGCTTGCATCCGCGATGATTATAATCGCGAGATAGCAACACACCTACGATGACTCGCGATTGTTTCGCGTCGAAACACAAGAGAGACGTTCACCTCATTCAATTTCACCGCGTTCAACTCTACGGTTAATAAGCATGGGCGTACATACGCGAAGGGTGGGCTCATCCCTAGATTTTGAGGAAGAAAAAAAATTATAAAAATCGTTCTTACGACAAAAGGTTAAATTAAACGCTGATTGGCCAATGCATGGCTCACGTATTATTGACGTGACGCGTCCTGTGTGTAAGAGCTATTAATGGCATTCCGCGTCGTAGTTGCGATTAAACAGTGTCTGAAAATCGCCTCGATGGATTACGTCAAGTATACATGGAAAAATGGTATTCGCGAAAAAAGAAAGAGGAAATATTTAAAAAATTCATTGAAGATTCTCGAAAACCATCAATAAAAGTATTTTAATAGGTTTTTTGCGAAGATATATTTTTGCTTTCCTCCTTTGACTGAAATCACGTCCATGCGGTATCGTGCAATGTATCGTTGAAAAATCTCATTCTCACTGCGCGGCGACAATGAGATTCACCGTGTCATCGGTGATGACGTGGCGCATGCAAGGCTTCTAATTATTCGCTTTGATTTCTATTGATGCAATGTTGCACGGCGCGCAATCCGGGATGACGGTTCGAAAGATAAAAGAACCTGTTGATTAACAACCATTAGTCATCCGAGGACCTGTGTCGTTATAATTGTCGCTAATAATTGCTTTTAATCGACATGGCCTCTCGCAGGAGAATCATCAAATGTACTCAAAGTAACTTGGATTTGGAGGAAAATGAAACGCGGGCTGCTCTTACACATAGAAAAATGCACGCTGCATTGATGCAAATGTTGCTCGCGTGCTTCACAAGTATTTCATAAACTTATATGTTTGCAGATTAGCAGTTTCATTGAAATATTTTCAGTGAAGTATTGACACTAGAATTACGAAAAGCAGTGAAAACGTTTGTAATTCCTCATGAAAATTACTCAATTTCATAACGATGCATTTTATATTTTTTATTAATATTTTAAATAAAGCTAAAAAGGGCTAATAAACATTTCTTATTTCGCATTACATATTTCTTCGAAACGTGTCATTTTGACACTTTTCGTTTTGAAATCGTTTGACACGTTTGACACGTTTGAAATCGTTCCAAATGAGTCATTAATCGTCGTAGTTTTAGTGTTAAATTAAAACAAAATTTGCTCACTATATAGAATCAAATCAACTTTTTCTCCAATGAAATTTCTTGATAAGAAGACTAAATCCTTCTTTAGATTGTATGCAATGAACATTTCTTTAAAACTTGCGATTAATATATTTCAAGACTATTATCAGGAAAATATATTCTTGGTTGAAGATAACCACTGAAGCTTCAGAAGGAGGAAAATAAACTGAATAATCGCTTTTCTTAGCAGCGGAATGATATTTTTCTGTGTGTGTGGTCGCGCGTTAAGAGAACTCTAGATACCGACACATAATGCAGCGTTCGTTATTACGTTCTTCTATTTGCTTGTATAGAGTCGTAAATGCCTATTCAGAATGAAAGTACAGACGTCAATGAATGACGAAGCACTCCGTGTTATATCAAAGAACAAAAAAAGATTTAGTAAACAACAATATTTTTTTATACAAACGCGAGATACTCCGCCGTTCATTGACATTCGCAAATAACAGAATAAATTTGCACTTTCACTCTGAATAAATATTTGCAATTCTGCACGAGCAAATAGAAAGACTGCAAAATACGGAAGCTGTTTATGTCGGTGTCGAGTGTTTCTCTGACAGAATTCGCTATTTGCTTTGACTCGACGAGTGCGTTCGCAGCTGCGAAATCACCCTCGAAGTAACGTGGGATTCATAGGAGGGCTCTTACCCAATCCGTGATCATAGCGGCGCGTTCGTTCGTCGCGATGACACTTGGAAAATAATCGCGTTTGACGCGTGACTCGTGAATGACTCACGACACGAGGGACACGCGCGCGAGGTCGTCCGGGTCCCCGTAGGATACGACCGCCTACGCGACGCTCGCACCTTTATTTTTAGGTGATCCGACGTGACAAAAAGAGCTACGCAGTACGCTCAATCGTGTCGCGCGACTTTTTCGACCGCGCCGCGACGCATCGGGCCGTCGTCCAGGTGGGAGGAAGAATCATGTTCCACCGACTGGCGTCCAGCAGCGAGAATAGGCTTTTATTGGATTTCACACACACACACGTCGCGTGCGACGTTTTATTCCTGCCGAAACGGAAACGCAGCCCGACGTTTCCGCCCGGCGACGTCTCTGTCAGCGACAGAGACGCGAATTCGCGCGATTAATTCGGCAAACTGTGCGCGTCGCGAACGCGACGACGTCCCCCCGACGGCGGAGGAGCGCGTAATCGTCCGTCAGACGTGATTAGCGTGGACGTATGGTCGCCGAGTCGATAAACTGTCGATCATTATCGCGGCAGATGGAACAGCCGGCAGGTGCGAAGGATGACAACTCCGCTCTGCACAAATAAATGTAAATCCACGTGCGTTACTCGATGCGACGACATATCGACTTGTGTGTGAACCGTTTACAGGGAATAAAGTACGGCTGTAAGAAGTAAGGAATTGACCAATCACAGTCACAATCGATTATTCTTCTCACATTCGATTGTGATTGGTCAATTGCTTACTCTCATTTCTAACAGCCATACTTTACTCCCATTGTAGACGGTTCTTAAGAAATCTGGGTTTTTCAGATAAAACTCGTACCTTTACCTCGCTGTTTCACTTTGTGAAACAATGTATGCGGAGAATGACGGAAAAAAGATATTAGTATACCAATGTACTCGAATTAACAATCATTGTTTCATATATAAGCAACAATATTTAATTTGATTAGAAGAATTTCAAAGCCTTGGATTTTAACAATACTCTCTGTAATTTTGTTTAAATATTATAATTAATATTACAATTATAATATTCTCACAGACAGTACATTATAATTATTTTGATGATAATGATATCTTCTCCCTCGACATTTAAAAACATTATATTCTCAGTTCATTATTTCGTGTTTTCCATTCGTCAAAATTACTCTCCAGCAAGAATATATTTGTCTACGTTGAATCACATATATACATATAATACGTATTGATATAAGCAACGTGTCTTCGTTTAACGCCATGTAATCCCATTTCAAGATTCACATGCCAATAATGAGGATATTTTCAAAACAAGAGTGATGTGTCTGGACCAAACGGACGCATACGTTGTTTCAACAAAATTCTGGCGATATGAACAGATACGAATTCATTTTACCTGAGAAACTCGAAATTACTTATTGCACAATCCACTGTCTCTTTAAACACACTTCACCGATATTCGCACATTTGTCGCGAACGAGTAACTCAGTTTAAAACTTTTTTTTTTATAATAACGAACGCTTCGATAACACGACGGCAACAAACTCTCTCCGAAGCTGTGCGCCACCGTGTTCACCGTCTATTATCACCCGCTATTTTCTCACTCGAAGCGTTCTCGCACGACGAAGAGTTTTCCGCTCGCGGATTACGCAATCGACACTGTCGCGCGCGCGCGCGCGCGAACTGTCAAGGGGGCATTTAACCGACTTAACGAACGAGGAAAGAGACGATTCTCGCCTCCAACGAGAACTGCACTCGAGGAAGAACCGCGGCGGACTGGCCGGCGATTTCGTCGCGGACGCGCCACGAATGCACGCGATATCCATCATCCCCCCCTTCCTTCGTCGCGATCCCGACTCGTGAGCGCGCTCGCACACCATGAGTATCGCGTGTAAATTATACATTAGTTCGAATTAATTATTGCATCGTTATCTGCGAGGTGTCAGATACAATTACGGCCTGATCCTCGAAAAGCGAAGAATTCAAACGACCGCGCGCGGCATTCCTTTCTATTAGGAGGCTGCCCACGGAAAAATACGAACCAGCCGGTCTAGCAAGCTTCCCTCAATTAACTCGATTAACGCATTAGCATCTCAGAGAGCGAAAAAGAAAGAGAGAGAAAGAGAGTGCAAGATTATATGAAATAAATTAATTATTCTTCCTTGAAGGGAAGCTGAAAACTTCACCGACAGAGGACACCGACATTTTTCTGCAAAGTTTACGACGTATTGGTTACACAGAATTACAAATGCTTTTACGAAATGAAAATTGCAATACGTGCAAAAATAAATAGGAACATTGCTCGATATGCGACGAAAACGAACAAAAAATTTTTAATGTAAAATCTCAAGCTGTCAGCGTAATATTTGTCTAATCCAAAAATTCCGCAGCTTGTATGTGCAGAAAGTGTGAATACTCCAAACAGAAAAATTTTGAAGAACATTGCTCTACCTTTGCATTTGCATTTGGAAGCTTAGAAATATCGAGAAAGCTTGCAGAAATATTTCTATACATATATGGTTAGGTTTGCCGTTGAATATAGTAAAATAAAGCAACACACATTCATGTAAGTTCTGTATATACAAGAAATACGAAAAGGATAGCGGGATTATATTAATGACGATCATTTCTGCATTATCGACATTGTCGAGTTTGTCATCGACTCCAGCATCCCCTTAATGAGTCTTCATTAAAAAGCAAAAATATTATTACCACGTTTCCATAAATGAAGCATGTCTCGCTTTTCACGGGCTCTTTTCATAATTCATTATTATTTTTTTCTTCTCTCCTTTTTTCCTTCTCGTCCTTGTTGGTTCTGCTTTTCGCGTTCCTTGTTTTCTTTTTAATCTTTTTTTCTTTTCTTTTTGATTATATTAATTTAACGTATCATGTACCAAGGAAGAATGATTCTCACAAATGAATGAATTTCTTCTTGCACGCAATAATTACATGTATTTTCGTGAACAATTTCAAAAACCACTTCTGAGTTTTTTTTTTTGCGAATCTACGCACAATCATCGCGTGCAAAAGACGAGAATAATTTTTGATATAAGTACAGTGCCCATAAACGGCACATTCGCGGTTGGATCCGCACGCGACGAAGCAATCCGCAAACGTGAAATTACCGCAATTGTAGAAAGTTCGTCCGCTAATCCAGACGACGGACTTCTTTGATCCCCCGCGAAAGATTACTGTCACAGCTCGTGCCTTTGCGTCCGCGATCGCATTTTATACCGTTTATTTCTACCCAAGTGTGTCCCCCGACAGTTCCACAGATTGTTCCCCATTTTTTTCCGCACCGGTCACCGCGCTCGATTTCTCGCGGCGAAATGTCATATTAATGTCATTTCTTCACACCTTTCCAACCTTTCAATTACTCCGACGTTATATCCGAGTTAATATTCTAGCCGAGATAATCCGAAACGGTTAACCCCGTCGCGTGCAAATATATTTTTCGGGATCAAAGAAAAGAAAAGGGCGAGATCGGAGTCGTTCGGAAATTCGAACAGGCGCGCGCGGAATTTCGGCGGACTCGCGATTTCGTAAAAATCGAGCCGATCGACGACTCATTACCTCGGCGTTACCTGCTCGCGCGTAAAGGTGTGCCCGCGAATGCATGCGTATGCATGCATGTAAGAATATATATGTATGTATTACGCGCGCGGTCGGTACAGTTAGGCCGTAACGTAAGATTAACATAACGGCATCATGGTGGAATTAAAGAAACCAAAAGGAGAGAAGATCGGACGTCCCGGCGTGCTCTTACGGTGCTCCTCGGTATCGCGACGCGGAACCATCTCTCTCTCTCTCTCTCTCTCTCTCTCTTTCTCTCTCCACGCTGACCGCCTATCAAGCACGAGCTCACTGAGCCTGAAATTCGTAAAGGTGTGCCAATTCCAAAGTCCCTCGTCCCTTGCGGACACGAGTTTGCCTCGGTGTCGGCCGACGCGACGTGGGCGCCGTGAGTCGCGTGTAAATCGACCGACTCCGAGAGGATTAGGATTGGGATCGCGATATCCTCTCGCGCGAATGATCGCCTTTAAAGTGATCTGTGTCGGCGATGCGCAAACGTTGCATAAGTCTCCCTCGACGGCACTCGTGTGGGTCGATCATCTTGAACTATGATGTCAGCAGTGAGAAAAATTGAGGAGAAAGTCGCCGCGAAGTCGCGCTTAAAATTCAAGCAGTTTTGTCTCCAATTAAGGTAAAAGCAAGCATTGCCTGGATAACTAATAACACTGCCACTCGACTCCCGACATTCTTACTGGTTTTGGCTTCAAGTCCGAATACTTAGCAATTATAGCTGAACCACCAGTTATAATTGCAGCATAGAATCAACCAAATGTCTGGTGAAATGTGAACGAATTCCACAGGAATTATCAGAAATTACCAGAACTTCTCTTCAAGTTGACGAGATTATGCAGAAATCTTGTTGAACGAAATTCTGGTAACTTCAACCGGAGTTTCTGCTTCGTTCATACTTCATCAGACATTTGGTCAATCCAATGAAATCTTTCCTACACGGAGAGAATATTATAGCAAAAATTAGAATGCAATTTTAATAGTTCGGGAATGGACTGACACTGTTACGAAAATTATAGTAAAGCAAAGTAAAAATGACCATAAACATGATAACTTTTACTACATTTATAATCATTTTGTCTATTCCCGACTACTAAAGTCTGCTTCGTTCATACTTCATCAGACATTTGGTCAATCCAATGAAATCTTTCCTACACGGAGAGAATATTATAGCAAAAATTAGAATGCAATTTTAGTAGTTCGGGAATGGACTGACACTGTTACGAAAATTATAGTAAAGCAAAGTAAAAATGACCATAAACATGATAACTTTTACTACAATTATAATCATTTTGTCTATTCCCGACTACTAAAGTTGCATTGTAATTTCTCCTACAATATTCTCTCCGTATACTATCCTGATTCGCTGCAGTTGATTCTCTTTCCATTCTCGCGACGAATTACGAGTCCGCTGTGGCAGCTCTATCAACGTTATTCCTTCCAGCGTAAGTCGCAAGGAACTTTCTCCTTTATTTTCTTTTCTCTACGTTCCCCTCCTGACGTTACACACAATGCCAGACAATGATTTATTTTTATCGCTGACGTCATAATCCCGATAAGTAGCTCTGTCCTCCCTCACCCTTAACGAAAGGCCTTCTACCAAGTTTTCGACTTGTTTATCCCATTTTTCGACGGCAAATTCCCTAATCCAAACAGATCTATTAAATCTATTTAAAGATCTTCGTCTCACGACGTCGTCATCCTCCTGCTACACAGGACGGGCTTCTATTTTAATCCTTCCGTCTCGTCTACTACAAAACTATCCTGCCGCCTATAAAATACCGTGTACACTCCGAAAACGTCCTGACGTTCAAAAGAACGTTCGCGCTGGAGCGATTATTTTCTTCTCTCTCAAGTCGGACATTTGCTTTCAAACTATCTATCCAACAGCATCCGCACGCCTTCGCTTCTCGCTCCCCTTCACATCGACTGTGCATTCGATCCCGACCGAAAGGATAGACGCCTGTCGTGAATCATGCGGATCCTTGCGTATCGCGGAATGCGCCCGGTCGGACGGCTACGTCACGGCTCCGAATAGACCAAGGTTTCGACAAGTTCGATAAAAACACACACGACATTTGTCACTGATCATGTGTTATAGGCTATCACGGCGAGAGAGAGAGAGAGAGAGAGAGAGAGAGAGAGAGAGAGAGAGAGAGAGAGAG
>NW_022639532.1:763957-764911 GCF_010583005.1 Odontomachus brunneus
GAGAGAGAGAGAGAGAGAGAGAGAGAGAGAGAGAGAGAGAGAGAGAGAGAAGAGGGACACGTCCCGTTTCGTGCCGGCGATAATAATAACACAGCTTTGTTACTATGGAGGACAGCATAAAATAAACAGACAATATACGAAGGCGTTGATGACTTGCTCGGCGAAAGATAGTTTTCACTCTGTACGCGACTTTACGAGGCTCACTGAGTATAATGTGGTCGTTTGTTAATTATTCATTTATAACCTGATGTATGTTCTCACCGAGGGAGAAATAATTGTCTTCGTGTAAAGCTAAGGTTTTGAGGAAATATATTTTTTCTTATTTATGAGAAATATTTTGCATTGATACAATATCAGTATCCACTAAAAAAAATTATTTTTTAAATATTTCTCTTTTGAATGTAGCACATTTCAGTTCCTCAGAAATAAATAACACATATGAGATGAAAGGATAGTTAATTACCGCGAAATGGCGATCTATTCTTCGGTTACACAAAATTCTATAGCAATTTTTGCATCGGGGAAAAATATAATTTTATCCTTAGCGAAATCCTTTTATGTTATCATCTCTCAAAAGAGGATTGTTTTAAAATCAGAAGAGAAATATTCTGACAGCCAAAAAAGAAGAACTTTAATTGCAAGATATTCGAGGACTTTTGTCGAAAAAATATTTTAAAGCAATCTATTGCAATTTCTACAGCAATCTTTACTTTTTTAGATTCTCTCCCTGTACAAGTCGCCTAATATATGTACTTCGATTCGCTGAGCGCTCCGGAGAGTATTTCGATGGTTATTTTCGACGTTGACACACACGTCTCTGTGATGATCGTGGCGATCGATAATACGCCTTTTCTTGAACCCTCTTGGACCATACTCGGCGCAAACTTGACACGAATTCGACGAAAGAGGAAGAGAGAGAGAGAGAGAGAGAGAGAGAGAGAGAGAGAGAGAGAG
>NW_022639532.1:764921-795213 GCF_010583005.1 Odontomachus brunneus
CCGTCGTGCCTCGCTCCTCTTTCCCAATTTTTTTTTGTGCCTTCCGCTACAGAGAAATGACGAGGGGCCGCGAACGACGAGTGTCTGACTCGGCCCCGCCCAGTCAATAGCCTGAATATTTAATGTTAGAAGTTCCGTATTGATTTTCGCGATTTTTACGTCTCCGCAAATAAGGCCGTAAAGACCGTCGCGGCGGGAACGGGGGAGAGGGAGTGGGAGAGGGTGCGGCAGAGCGGGGGATCGAGACGGAGAGAGAGAGAGAGAGAGAGAGAGAGAGAGAGAGAGAGAGAGAAAGAGAGACGCGTGTCCTCCGATATGCCGTCTTTAGCGTGCACTCTACAAATGGGTGTTGGTGCTCGACAAGAAACCACATTGCCTTTTCCGATCCTTGCTATTGTCCTTGGCATTAAGGACTGTCTGTCTAACGTGCTTGCGGGACGTAGCGAACGGTCCAGATGGACGAAAGCGCGGACGATTGAGCGCGTTTGAAGATCCGGTTTCGCTTAGCGTTTACGTCGTGTCACACACGGGGAAGTGCCACGTATTATCACGTAGCGAATGAAGCGCGTATTACGGTATAACTGGCGTGAGAAAGGCGGCGGAGACGCCGTCGTGGATGTTATTTCGGGCGTCGAACCTATGCGCGGTGACGTTCGCTAAAGCTCCGCGCGGTTCTCGTATTAAGCGCAATTCCAGTACCGCCGGGTATTTCGGCGTGACGTCGCGTTACGTAACGCTCTACATACGCGAACATAAACGGCCACCTGTTCTATCGCGCCGCCGTTGAACGACCAGGGCGCAGCGCGGTGAATGCGAAACAGCAGGAGTGAGGAAAGTCTCCTCCGCGGGACGAAGCGAGAACAAATGTGGAAAAGAGACAGAAAAGCTCGATATTCGTATTTAAGGGGCAGAGCAAAAGTGTCCGGGATCGGATACGGGCGCGTTGGCACTTCTACCTTGTCGGCCGCAACATTTTCTGTTGTCCCAGTCTGACGCTAACTCGAAATCTGACAGAAGCTCGCGATTATCTCGCATTGCGTAACGCACACTCCGATCCTTCCTTCCACCGTGCTCCAATTTCGCGCTGGTTTTCCCCCGTTTTCCCCGCGTCGTTTCGCTCAGTATCCCCAAGCGTGACAAAGCCACCAAAGGACCACCACGGGGCCCTTCTTGCGAGTTTTGCGGGGACTAACCGGTGGTTTTAATTATTCCCGATTAACCGGAAGAAAAAAAGCATACGCATGGTTACGGATGATATCACTTGTGCGAGCAGTCGGGCGATGACGCCAGCGGCCTGACCGACCTTCTACTGCAGGAGAGAGAGACGGAAAAAAGGAGCGCGCGTGCACGAGAGAGAGAGAGAGAGAAAGAGGGGGAGAGAGAGAGAGAGAGAGAGCAAAACGGTGTCACGCGAAATTCCATTAGGTACACACGCGGAGGCCGAATGTGCGAGTCCTCTTTTTCTTTCTTTCTTTTTTTTCTCATTTCCTCCGCGTACCGACCTACGCGCGGTCGTCTGTCGTGGCGAAGATGATCCTCGGCTGCTGAAAGGTGCGTCTTTGTCCTTGTGCGCGAAACGCGTAAGACTCGGTTTAGCACCTCCGCGTCCTCGACGTGGCGTTTAAACGCCAAACGCCTCTGCCCGATCTTTGAAAATTCTGCCGCTTCTATGACGTGCGAGGCCCGCCTCTGAGAGTTGCGTGCACCCGCGACGGATTGGATATCTCCGTGGTTTTATTCGCACGCGATATCCGTGCACATCTCCTCCCTCCTCCCTCGAAAGAGATACCTCTCGTATCACGCCAATTGCATAAATTGAAAAATCGACGACCGCGAAGCTGGGAGCCCCGGCATTAGCGTCGTGATGCAACAAATATCTCGTATTATACACTGACATTTAACTTCCTTTTAATATGTTGATTTCTACATATTTTTAATATATTAATATATCTGTAATATATTATTGATTTACTTATTTTTATTGTTGAATTACTTTTATTATTGATTACGTTGCTTTATTTTTGATATATTGATTTGATATGTTGACGTTCAACGTCTCTAACTCGTACGGTTACGCATGTTTAAAGACTCGGGGACATAAGTTTGATTCTCGAGAATCGCTACCGACAGGTAGCATTTCCACCTGACACAACGTACACGTCGCACACAGCCGACTCTTGCATCAATCCTCGCCATGTCGCTATTCAGTGCACGCTAAATGCTACATAATTGCGCGTATCGACAAGTGCGCGCGCGATCGCCCGGTTTCTGCACGCACGATCTGCAACGACCGATGCAACGACCTCTCGCAAGGAGAAGAAAGAAAGGGAGTTTGATTAAAATCACACGGAGATACGAAATCGCCAGTCGCGATCGCGACGATAAGGCTGGGGATTTACATCGGCGAACTTTGTACGCGCGATTTGCGATGCATCTCGAATTTGCGCTACACCTAAGGTCAGCAACTGCGTGTGCGCGTGCACGTACGTGTGCGGGTTCGTGTTCGCGTTATCGAATGCTACATGCGCATATCATTCTTTATCAAAGGCCGCATTACTCGTCGCATCAACGCAGCAATTCCCACAAGTTGCGTCGCTTTTCTTTTTCCATTTTTCACGCGATTCACGCACTCGCGAAACGTGTCACATCACGATCACGCGTGTTCTCTCATCATTTTTTTTTTTTTGCGGCTCGACGCGACTCTCGTATTGCGTGGAAAAAAACTCTGCTTGCGTAACTGATTTTTTGTGATTCGAGGACCAGACGAAAAATCGATTGTACTACTTTGCTATGAAAAACAATTATTTTCCTTCTTTTAAGTAATGATTATCTTTAACAAAGAATATTTTCTTGATAATACATTAAGAAAAAAATATTTAAAAATTCATTCGTGAAATACAAAGTTTATTCACAGAAATAAACTTTATATTTCACTTTATATTTCATTTTATATTTCACTTTATATTTATATTTCACAGAGAAATAAACTTTATATCCCGCAGATATATTTCCAAGTAGAATTTTTTCTTTGTAAAAAATATGCTCGCCGCGAATTTTAAAGAAATTTATTATCATATATTTAAAAGGAAAATTTATTTACTTTACAAGAATATTACAAAACTTCGTAAAAAAAAGTTGATTCGGTTCTATGTGGTAAGTAAACTGAATTTTTAGCTTGATATTCTTGATTGAAATACTAAACTTGCTTGGACTCACAATCTATTTTGAATAAATCCGATGTTTAAATTCATGAACAAATTTGCGGATATGTAAATTTATGAAATATTTGAAACAAGTAATATTTATTATGTGCTTGAATGCAGCGTGTATTTTTCTCTGTGTAAAAAGAAAAAGATTCCTCTGTAGGAGATCTCTACTCAGTCAATTGTTCTCAGTTATCTGAACTGAGTTTTTCAAGTCGCGATAAGAGATATCGTCCCTCATCATTGAGTTTTCGTGTGGTCGCCATTTTATCGGACGAACTGAAATTTTTTTCCCGTGTTAAGGCCACGGAAATCCGAGGCCGCTGAAAATAACGAAATGAAGCTGATAAATAACGAACGACAGTAACATGAGTATCGCATAAAAAGCGACGTTATCGGAATTCAAATCAGGCGATAACGAGTGTCGTAGAAAGAGAGGCAAAGGTGTGATATTAAGTGCGAATTGGGACGAAAGACGAGTACGGAAATGAGAGATTCGCGTCGAATGCGGCGGAGCGAAAAATATCGTTTTACGCGAATGTGAAACGGTGGCACTTTGAATGCTTCTGGTGATGCTTATGCGCGACACAAAAGTCGCCAACACAAACTACGACAAATACGATAATACAACAGGAAACTCGACGTTATGCCCACGTATTATAGCGTATCACTATGGAATTCCTACATACGTTACATGTTTTATCTCTTACCACAAGAATGATACGCTTCAGGCGCATCATCCTCATTGAAAGTCTTTTGACACGTTTCTAACGTTCTTTATCATTAAACAAAAATATGTGCGCTTTCCACACATCTTTTTGATGCGCTTTCATGATATTTTCGAATCAAATTTTGGTCACTTTTTTTAGATTTGCCATTGCACAGTACGACTTTATCAAACTCACGCTACGTCGACAACTTAGCAATTTTAGCAATACGGCTGCTTCCCGAAAGCCGAGATGAATCCGAAAAAGCGATCTTTACCTTGCCACCGGCATCAGTCATACGATACCAGGTCTTTCTTCTCTCTATGGCTGACATAGTTCACACTGAATCACTCTCTTTCAAAGTTTGCTTTACAATCACGTCATCGACGCGCACGTTTTACTTCACGAATTTACTCAAGCTGCATCGTGGAAATCACTCAAATGACGTTCATTAATCCACGATGCGATAATACACGACAACTCGGAGAAGAAAAACGAAAATCCGCAACGCGTTCGACCGCGCCTCGGTTCTACTGACAATGTGCGTGACAACTGTCGCAACTAAGCTAATAGTAAACGACTGATACCGATTATCGCCGCGAAATACATCGAGATAAGATGCGCAGAAAGGTGTGTATCACATTGGAATGTATTGCTAGTTAGAAGCCTTAGGAGTCGCTCAGTACATTGCATTCCAAAATTAGAAACAGTAACTGTCATTCCAGAATTATGTGGCTGATATTTCTACATATACATATTAGTTTATACATATTATTATTACAGTCTACAATCCGGAAATGATTATTACAGTCTTCAATTCGGAAATGATGGAAGTGCATTACATTGAATTGTATCTAACTTCTCGAATGATTCTTGCTTCTAATTTGCTAGATCCTTAACTAAACCTTGGAGCATTGTGAAATGCTCTTACTGACTTAAATCTAGTTATGCATTAAGATGCAATAATTCTACTCACAAAGCCTACAGGCTTCTCTCTTCTATTCGCCATGATCCTGTTTTCCAGATTTGTTATCTTCTTCGATGCATTTCTTTAATCTATAAAAAGACACCAAAACAATTATTTATGTATCAACAGATCTCCTAAGTAAGTTAAGCTGAATTCAGATTGAATAAAAACTCTGTGTGAAAGTCCTATATTTAATACATGAATTATTAGCTTTTAGACAATCTACAATTGAATATAACAGGTGGTTCCCAATGCTACTTTCATCAAAGATATAGGTTATATCTTATGCTTGAAAGCAATTATTCTACATATATATATTATATATATTGCATCACGACATCATATAAACTCTTTATTGATAGTCTACTTGTAAAATGTAAGAATACCTGATATGAACTAAATATTGATCTGCTCTGTTTACATGTCATGTTGACAGCTACACAGAGAGATCTAGTTTTTCACTCTGTAAGAATACAATATTTTAGAACCGCTTACGTTCATATGCGTATTCAAACGAACAATCAAGATCATACTGAAGTACTGAGTCTGAGCTATACCTCAGAGTGAAAGGTTAGTTTGACAAGTTAGGATCGAATTCTGTGAAAATAAGGTTACCAACAAATGCCAGTGTTGACAAGTGGGCAGGAAAAAAATCGGCCTTGGACGGGAATACAATCGAACCCCTCGGCTGAATTTGACGGCAAAGAGAGGCGACATTTGTTAAACAAATCAATGCTCGTGCGGACGAGCCGAGACTCGCGCGAGGGGGCCGACACCGATTAGGTCAATCGTTGTTCACAATCGAGCCGATTTTTTTCGCCCGATGACCCGAGAGAAGACTCCTCGCGTTACCTGTATTTGTCGAGGCCTCCCTCGCTCGAATTCGCACACTTTTACGTGGGACAGACACTTTGTCGATGTTCCTGCGTCGTTACTGCCACGCGAAACGGCGAAGTCGGCGGCGTGGTCCGCGCGCGCGCTCACGAATTAACGATCGGAATGATTGGACGACGCGCGCGTATTCCTCGCGTGAAATCCACCGACCTTTCTAAAGCAGCTGAAAAATGTCCGTTACGTTCGCGCTCGTACTTGTTGCAACAATTCCGAATTGCGCGACGGACGCAGCGCGCGTGCGAACGAAGCGACGCCAGGCAACGGCGGCGAACAGTGCCGCCAACGGACGGAACTCGCGACTCGATAAGGGTGGTCGCGCATAAATCATCGGAATAGGCTGAAGTCACATGGCATATATTTTCCGCGTACCGCGTAAGCGCGTACCAATAAATTGCGACATTGGTTGCGTTCAGCAAAGAAAGCTGCTTTGCAATTGTGTAAAATTCGTGAATCTAATTGGATTATGCTCTTAATTTTGGTTAAATCCAAGAGCATGTACCAATCAGATTTACGAATTTTACACAGTTGCAAAGCAGCTTTCTCTGCTGAACGCAGTCATTTAGTATTTCTGTTGGAACTTCTAAAAGAATAGAAATATATGATTAGTTACGCGATTACGCGATTACGCGTTACGCGAAAATACATACCATGGGACTTCATCCTTAGTCCCGATCCACAATAGGTGTAGTAAGCTTTAAGCTTTAAGAAATTGACCAATCACAGTCAAATTTGAGGAAAATAATCGACTGTGATTGATCAATTTCTTAAAGCTTAAAGCTTACTACTCTATTGTGGATCGGGACTTAGGTCCGTTCTACAATACGTCGTATGTCGCTATCGGACGTCGGAACGCAGTCAATGATCCAATAATGGCTCCTACACACAGAACGCGGCAACGCCAATCAATATGTTGTTTTTCCGTGAGAGCTACAAGGTTATTACGGAAAGCAGCATATTGATTGGCTGTCGCACGAACTTCCGCCGCGCGGCAAACTTTACCGCGTCCTGTGGGCAGGAGCCATAAGGAGAACTCATCTCGAAAAACAAATCCTCTGATTGGCCCATCGGCTGCACTTCGCACACGACAGCGACGTATGACGTATTGTAGAACAGGCTTTAGTCCCGATCTACAATAGGTGCTTTTCAATTGCTTAAAGGGACGTCTACATTGGAAGTAAACAGTAAGAAGTAGAAAGTAAGAATAAGAAATTGACCAATCATAGTTAATTATTCTTCTCACATTCGACTGTGGTTGGTCAATTTCTTATTCTTACTTCCTACTTCTTGCTATTTACTTCCAATGTAGACGTCCCTTAACACATCTTGACACATACCTACACAAAACCAGTTTATTGGTCGCATATTATCTAAAATATCTTGTAAGATAATATACAACCAATAAACTGGTTTTGTGTAATACACAAAACGTAATTGGAAAGCACCCAATATGTGATTTAAGCCCTAAGCTTTAAGAAATTTACCAATTACAGTCAAATTTGAAAAGAATAATCGACTGTAATTGGTCAATTTCTTAAGGCTTAAAGCTTACTATACCTATTGTAGATCGGGACAGTTAAAATTTTTTTACGTGCAAAGGCCCTAAACCTCTCGCGACGCCATGTTCGTTTCAACCGCGATTCCGCCCGATTATCCCCGACCAATCAGCGGTTAACGTCACTGCACGACGACGACGACGACGTGTCCCCACGCGACGTCAGTGACGACAGTGACGACTAATATCGAAAAGCCGAAGGGAACGCGAGGCGAGCCGAGTCTTACCGAAGTGTCTCTGTGACGTTATGCTCGAGCAGAAGAGATAAGACGGTAAAAAGAAGTGAGAACTCTGTTTCCTGGTGCGTCAAGAGAACTGTTTGCGAGTCTTGTCGAGCCGCGCGTATCCCAAAATGTCGTACGCGTACCTCTTCAAGTATATCATTATCGGAGACACAGGTAAATACGCGACGTATGATCGCGCTATGGCAACGATCTCAAAACGAGTTTCTCGTCCCGCTCGCTCTCTGCGTCACTTGCAACACGAGCCCATTGTTTTCGTTCTGGCGCATGCCGCGATACTTCCTATTTGCAAACGCCAAAAGCAAATCGACATTATGGGGGCGGGCACCAATCGCGAAAATGTCCTTTATCCCGATGTCACGCTCGCTTCTCTTAAATATGTATGACGCGTGTTGGCGTTTGCGATGCAAAAGTTTTCGCGATTTTCTGCTGCTCAGCATCATTATCGTGATCTGTTGCTGCTCTAACAAGAGCGATCGTTGATTCAATAATGCGTGTTCTGCAGAATTCGATAAGCTCTCTTGTTGATTTCAGCGCTGGCAGCTATAAATAGCACATCGTGCATAGTGCCTTTTATTATGGAATTATTTATGTCGCCGTTAGACGCACTTTGTGTACTGCATTTATTAATATACTTAGAGTGTTGTTTTAATTTCTCTTTTAAGTAATAACAGCTCATGCTTTACGAATGAAAAAATTATTATATTAAATAGTAGATATAAGATTAAGTTAAGTAAAACGTAACATTGTAAATATGTTACATGTATACCAGTATTTGTAAACATCAGAGTAAAAGACTGAGTGCACAAGCATAAAAAGATCCTTGCGCAATAGAATGTAGACTACTTTCACCGAGACTCTACAATCAAGAGTTGTGATGTAAGCATTCCAAATGTCATGACATTATTTTTATATAGGAGTTGGAAAGTCCTGTCTTCTTCTTCAGTTTACGGATAAGAGATTTCAGCCGGTCCATGACTTGACAATAGGAGTTGAGTTTGGTGCTCGTATGATTACCATTGATAGCAAGCAAATTAAACTGCAGATATGGGATACTGTAATTATTTATTTTATACATTTTTAACATTAATAATATCTTCAAACTATCTTCAAATATGTATCTAATAATTATCAATTAGATGTTTAGTATTCAACTAAACATTCTTTGTTATTAATTTCCATATTAAAAAATATGGAAATCCATATTAATACTAATAGATACTAATAGATAATACTAATAGATAATAAAAATATATAATATATTGTGCATATTTTTTAACAATTTTATTTCAAAGTTACACAAGTAGGATCTTGATTTGTGCATGTCTTTGACTATCAATTCTTAATCATTTTCATGACTCATAGGCAGGTCAAGAGGCATTTCGTTCTATAACAAGGTCATATTACCGTGGAGCAGCCGGAGCTCTATTGGTATATGACATTACACGTAGAGAAACCTTTAATCATCTTACAACTTGGTTAGAAGATGCAAGGCAGCATTCGAATTCCAATATGGTTATCATGTTGATTGGCAACAAGAGCGACTTAGATAACCGAAGAGAAGTAAGGAGAGAAGAAGGTGAGGCTTTTGCACGAGAGCATGGTCTAGTCTTTATGGAGACCAGTGCTAAGACTGCAGCCAATGTAGAAGAAGCGTTCATTAATACAGCGAAAGAAATATATGAGAAAATCCAGGAAGGAGTCTTTGACATCAATAATGAGGTATGGCAATATTTTCTATTAGTTTGCGTGCACTTTGTATACACCCAAGTAAAAAGTAAACTTAATGTTTACATAATTCTATCCATAATTTTGTTTATTATTTTTCACTAAAATTATTCTAAAGGAATATATTTATAAAATATAAATCTTTCTGGTTTTACATGTTAACATGTCAGAAGCTGAAAAATAACAGATGCACAAGGACAATTTATAATTATTTAATTATCTTCTTTCAGCATTTTTCCTCATATCTTGTGTTTTTATTGTTCTATGATGATATTGTTTTGCCTATAGAAATCTAATCGAGATTTTTGAAATACCAATATGAATATTGAATTGCACAGGCAAACGGTATTAAGATTGGGCCACAACACTCGCCGACAAGTCCTGGAGGTTTACCAGGTACTGGTGGACAAGGTAGTGCGCAAGGTGGCGGGTGCTGCTAGGGGCTGGGGCTTATCTGTCCACCGCTTCATCCTTCTCCGATCTGAATTGACCGTTACTCCTGCTCTTCGTTTTAATCTGAACTCTTACTTTGTACAATTTAGTTGTGCGCATGCCGCATCATAAGGTAACAAATGACAGTTGATGTATTTATTAGTTACAGTAATCTTATACGCATAATAAATAGGATTATTGTAAGACGAGAATGTTATACATCATTAAAATCATACAAGGCATAATAAAGTTTTTATTTACAAAGTCTGGTAAAAGATATATGAATGAAGTTGCGTTATTTTTCAATATGTTCTCGGCAGATTTGATTCTTTTTCAGAGCGACCAAACCATTTAACATATAACTGTTTTTCGTTCTTGCACATCACGTAATAGTTTTATTTTTTTAACATGAAATGTTATTTTGCATCGATAGTCGAATGAGTTCCCTTGATTATTAGGAGATTTTTACGTTTATTTAATGTGATTGCGTAATATAATTTAACTTTAATTATATTGTAAATTTTAGCGAGCTTGTCTCCCACTTTATGCAGCACGACGTGAAATTATTGTATCAAGTAATATCAATTATCGAGAGTGATAAAGCGGGAGAGGACAGGCACTTCTATATTTAAAATATTTTGTATTCGTTTAATATATATTGTGTATATCGTATAATGTAATGTGCACTAACGATCAAAATTCCATTCTATTAATAATGGCTCACGGACGCTGATATATACATCAGTTAATCTGGTTTTACATAAAAACATGATTTACACCTAATTACCTAAAACAATATATATATATGTATATGTATGTATGTACTGATATATAAGATGACAATTATATGAGACATGTATTAATCAATACCATCGGAAGGCCTATTTAACCAGATTTATATTCTATATAAGAGTACGCAATAGAGAAATCTTATATTGCATGTATTGACGATTGGTATCATTATTTATGATATTTATCGTGGCGTTGTTCCGAAAATGAAGACATTATCGCGTGTTATGATATAGAACGAATCAAAAATACATTTTTACCATTTATATTATAGTAAAGCTGAAGCTTCAAATATCTAATATATAATACAAAATCCATAATTACGTATTTTAGACCATAGGTAATGATAGATAATGATACCGATATGAATATAGGCATTGATAATGATTTTACTGTATTTCATCAAGATACAAAAAAAATTCATTCCATTTTAACAAATATTTTTTACCTCATCTCAAAGGTAACTACGATTATTTCAAAATTTGCGAACACGAAATATATTTAAATATACGATGAACAAAAGATAAATTCTCTGGTAGTGCACGTTATTATATTTATTAAACGATTTGTGTCAGCTATGGAGCAAGTAAATTATATATTAATATCAATGTTTCTCGGTACAATTACGAAGAGAAGCGCATCTATAATCATAAATATACTACAATTAGTACAAATTGGCTTCTTGAGCATTATTGTAATCAAATGTTATTTACAATATCTCTCTTATTAGGAAGCCTATATCTTGATCATTGTACCAAAGAATGTGTCAGCATTGTTGTATATTTTCTTTGCGCGCTTGTATATTGTAATAATTAAATCATGTACATTGGTTTCAGGGAGAATTACATTTAAATATTTGATTTAAATATAATCTAGCGATATTGTTCTATGCACAGTCAAAGCTAATTGACGGCTTGTGATGTATTTTGTATGTATGCGTTGGGCATATCTCTTCAATTGGAAATATATATGTGCACATTACTTTTTGTCCTTAATCCTAAGATATATCATGTAACGCAATACGAGCGTTAAATTACCAAGTGCGTAAAATGAATGACAATATATTGAACAGTTTTTTCCACACACACACACACACACATACACAAAATTTGAAATTAAAATCGAATACATTAAATTATTTATTTTATTTTAATACGTGATATTTAATATATAGCATACCATCTTTTAATTTTATATATATATATATATATATATATATATATATATATATATATATATATAATGTAAAATCTAATAATTAAATTACATTGACTTTCATGGATTTCAAATAGACCAAAAGATATAAATATATATTTCGGATCTCTAAAAGACATTATTTCACTTGTAATGAAGCTGAAACAGCGTTGCTTCAAGTAGCTAGGTAATAGGGATCGTAAAAAAAATGCATTAAAACATTAAGTACAAACAAAAACTATTTATTTGTTAAAAATGATATTTACATATATGTATATTGCGATGTTTGCATTGAGTATTCGTCAACATCGTAGAAAAGTCGAATAAATCGGATATCATCACGAAAGAACGTTACCGCCAACAGTAAGGCTATTTTCGTCGATAATTCCTAGAAAATGCAGACCTACCAAAGCGGCACCTTGTTCAGCCCATTTTTTATTCTTCTCCCTGAAAAAGAAGACATTATGAAGATGTAGAAGAACAGAAGAAAAGGAGAGATCAATGTCTCGAGTTTAATTTACCAAAAAGAAGAACCGTATTTCCTGCCATCGACGGTAACTACAGAACAGAAAAGTTTGCCGTTTTGTTGAGTGTCGTATACTGGCATTTTTTTACGATGCTCCTTGGTCCACTTGAGTAATCTGGTCTTTGGCAGCTCCGAATCTGTCGTGTAATTGCTTCTCAAAAAGGCACAACGCATCAGAGCGACGTCCTCCTCTTCGTGAATTTTTCTCTTCTGAGAAATGCAATCGTCCTTCGTATCCTCGTCGAACGTTACTGGCGTTACTTGAAATCGGCCCAATAAGCCTTTATCTTGGAACTCTTTCCTTTTAGATCGGCAATAATCACCCAGGCCCCACAACTCACTGAAGAGATCATATGCATTAAAAAAGAATAAGAAAATGGAGAAAGAATCTGGAGAACAAAGAGAGACAAGCTCACCATATTTGTTCTAACGTTTGCGCGTCGAGAAACTTTCTGCCCAAAGGAGAATCCTGCAGCTCCCTCAATATATTCTGTACACAATATTTCGTATTAGAAGGCGAATTGTCGCAATCGACAGCGTACTTTAAATATGATTTTATCACATCCTCCATTGGGAGCGGACCTTCCTTACGAAATACCGAGCAGTTCCATTCGGCTGCGCGAGCTAGCATCACACTACTGCAACCCGTTTCTTCTTTGAACCTGTAACATCGACAGTTCTATAAAATGAATCAAAAGGACTTTACGGTAAATTCAACATTACCTCAATATATCAGAATGATTTTGTATATCTTTGGATCCGCCATTCGCGATAACCGGTATCGGCAGTCTATCGGAGATCTGTTTGAGAACATGGTTGCGATTCGAGTGTTGCGGCCTCTCGTCGACCGTGCGACCGTGCACGGCGATGGCCTCGATACCGGTGGAGGTGAGGTTGTCACAAAGCTGAAGAGTCGCCTCCAGATTGGGGAGAACGCGTATCTTACAAGTGACCGGTATAGACACAGTTTCGATCAGCTTCCGCAAGATACTGGTCGCTCGCTGCGGCTCGGTGAGAAGAGCAGCGCCCATTCTGCCAAGTATGGAGAATTTCTTGGGGCAGCCCATATTAACGTCGATGCCGGCAACGTCCTTTTCCACCATACTGGCGACCTGGGCCGCCCTTGCTGGATCTGAGGTACCGATCTGGAGCACCACATTGTCTCGTTCGCGTGGACAAGTACGAAACGCTACAGTGCCATCCGTTTTGTCGATATAATCGATAGTGCCTAGGACATCTGAAAATAAAGCATTGAGTAAATAATTCGAATTAAGTAAACGACGAATAAGTCAGAGCATGCCACAGATTTTGAGATTATATCTATGCTGGTCGTTTACATATTGTCTGTGTGATGTGTGTAAGGTAATAGTTCTAATTATAAGTCATTTAAGATTAGAATAACTTTCACTCATTTACACAAATTTATTGATCAAACATTAAAACAAACTGTTAATATAAACAACTGATATCATAGTTTTGAAACAAAATTATTAGATTTTACATTAGTTTATTCTAAATTGTAAAAAAAATAATTAGAAACATTTATGCACAAATCCCATTATGAATCAGCAAATATAATGTTTAAAAGAGATACAAAAGACATAATTACATAAGATATTACAAATTACATAAGATTCATTTTATTATGTGACAGATATGATAAATTTAACTATGTGACAGCATAGTTACTCTAAAAACATGTTATTTGTTGAGGTACTTTTTAAATGTTTTAAAATGTTAAGACGCTTAGAGGTTTAATATTATCTGGGAAGAGAGAGAGAGAGCCATATGTTCTTTGAACAACATCCATAGATTACTCATTATCAATATAGACGATATCTCATGCATAATTAACGTTGTCTACACGTAGAATATCATAAATCATAATTAAATCATAATTTACTAATCCGAGAATAAACAGAATACTCAAAGACAGGTTAGAGCGAAGTTAGGTTAGGGTTATGTTAGAGGTTCGAGGTTAGAACAAATAATTTCAGAGGAATTATAAGACTTTACTCAAAAGTCCATCCCAAATTCAACGCAAACGTTCTAATTCTCGAAAGCGAAAGAAAACGAGCTCACCGTTTTCTCGACGGATCGAACGAAGCAACTTCCAATCGATCAGTTCCTCGGTGTAAACTATATCCGCGCCATAATCCAAAGCAAGTAGACGCATCGGAAGCGTACCGATTCGCACCATCGGCGCCAGGATGACCTTGTTTTCGTAATTCAGTCTCTTTCTCGTGAGTGTTGGCTTCTCTTCCATGCTGTTGTGCGTTTATTGCGAAACTTGAACGCATCATACGGATCCCTGAATATTGATGCATGCGGATTCGCGTGCGGAAACACGTGCGGATCTAGAATGACAATAAAAGGGCAAATCGAGCACGACTCATCGTTCCCCTTTTACCTCATTCATTCATCGCCGCAGCACGCGTGGAACACACGTGTACGATTGTTATTCCGCTAGTGAACTCGCGAACTCTTAAGTCCGATCTACAATGTGCTCTTCGTTTCCTATTTCTTATTCTTTATCTTTTTCTAATGAATGGTTCAAGGTTTTAGTTAGAAAGAGATAAAGAGAAAGGAAGCAAAAAGCACAAGCTTTGTGGCTGATACACACGGAACGTCAATCAACGCGCCAATCAGTGCGCCATCGCGAACCTATTGTTTCCGGTGAAGCGAGACGAGTGCATCGCCTTTTCTCTTCGAGTCATTCGAGTATGTGTATGTACTATACTTTTTGTATGTGTCTTCTGAATTGCAATCAAGTATGTGATGTAGTCTTTCTTACTTCGTAGAATACATCGCTGAATTCCTCGTTCCGGCTCACCATGTGCGAAATTTCGCGAGCCATTACTCGATTATTTCGAAGCCGCACAATCTTATCCATAACATCAGTTCGATTGGCGCCATGTGTTTCTACTTCCGCTCGATTGGATCGGAGTTACAAGTGAAGAGGTGAGACCCGGAATCGAGCGACCGTTCTGAAATACTGCAACGCACGACGACGGCGGAGATTCGAATGGGAAACTCCGTTGATCATCCTCGAGCGGGAGAATACGGATTATTTCGAGGAGCGACGAAGCTCGCGACGAGGCGGTGATCATGGTGAACGCGGGCAGTGCGGTGGCGCATTTCGTGAAACTGCTGGTGACCGCGGTATGCATGAGGCATCTTGCCGAGCCTTACCGGGCGAAGGTCTTGCCAACTACGTGGTGCCTGAGTGCTTTCCGCATTCTCTTCATGCACTCGATCTTGGGAATCTTCAGATTTGGTGAGGACTCGTGTCTGCATACGCGTTTACCTGTTGCTTCTGTTGCAAAGAAACACAGCTGTCTATTGAGATATTGAAGTCAACTGATCTGAAAAGCTTTGATTTCAATTTATTTTCAATTGCAGTTGCTATCATTGATTGTTATTATTTTATAATAACTATCTTCTTAATGTTGCTTATAAGTTACATGTTTTGTTTATAAATTACTCAAAGATGCATCTTTCTTTAATGATCCTTTTCTTTCCATCAATGTCTCCTTTGTTCAAGACGTAATAACTTATAGGTATGGACCACCCAAGATTCCATGTCATAACTAAATGGGGGGTGGGGGGTACAACAAGGAACGGTTGATACAAAATGACACATGGCCACACGTGGTATTTATTTTTTGTGTCTAAATCAGCACACAATGGAAGAGGAAGATGTTTTCCGTTTACCAACATTATGGATTTATGGTAATTTGTACAAATTATACACTACCGTTGGAACAAGTGAGGAATTATTTTAACAGAATAAATATATTTCTGATAAAATATAATTTGTTTAATATTTTAGTTTGTCATATTAAATTGTACAGTTTAAAATTTTATATTGTTTTACAGATTTATATAGAAATTTCTGTATAATATCTTTTCTCTTATTCTGTTTTGTAGTAGTTTTCAGAATAGGTGATACTCTAAATTATGAAATATTCAATAGCTGTTTCTACTATTAGGTCATTTTATGCACAAGTAGTTAACAACTTAGAAATTGCCATGCACACATTTGTCAAAGTGTTTCTGCACATGCCTTTGCAATGGTATTAGATTCTTTACATCTGCTGTGAGTTTTAACGAGCACCAAAATATCTGTCAGAACATTGCGTGCTTACATAGAATATCATCTCTTACATGTTCCAACAAGGTGATTACAATTTAATAATAGATAGTATGGTCATGTGATCAAATTATAATTTGTTTGCATACACTGTTTTTCTGTATAAACTACAGCACAGTTATAACATTGAATCTTGTATCCTTCCAATGTTCAATTTGAATGTGTTGTGCATATGACTTACTGTATATATACATATATTTTGTTTGATTTATAACTTCTCCCTCTTACAGAGCTTTAATATTTTCAGGTGTACCATTCACCTCGGCGTCGACACCCACAGCGAGATGCTTTCGCAGTTTTTACGACTGGTACTCCTACAGCATTGAAATTGTTCCTCTGGCATTATTGACATCTGGTATATTGAGCGCATATCAGATAGATGACAATATCCGTCTGCTGTTACTGTTTCTCGGTACAATACCAATATTGTTTCCGTTCGCCGTAAAACAAAAGGAGAGTCAACTACGAAAATTCCGTCTTCTAACCGACATCGCTGTCGTGTTACAGATACTTGCGATCACGATACTCGGCTTGCGAAACGACAATTACAATGTCATCAGTCTGGTCGTCTCTTATACCTTTAAGCGTTTCTTCGTGGAAGAATTTTGTTATCGCTACAGCATACCGCACACTGACTTGACGCAGTATTGCATTTGTTTTATCGAGGTTTTTACAGTTTCGACGCTTAAAGACTTGTAGGAGTGATTTCAATGATTGTATAATTCGTCATATCTACTTCAGCTACTTGCCATCTAGAATTCAACGAATCGTTTGATTGCCATTACAAGGAAAAACGCCAATTTCTAAAACGGCAAATATTATTTATGCTATATTTATGATAACGACGAAGTACTCGAGTACTTGCAACAATTGTTCGATAAGAAACGGCACAATACTAATATAGAGTCATTTTATTATCGACTTGCGAGCGAATACTTACGCTGGATTTTCATATGTCAGTCAGAAAGTACTGCCGATTTTCAAAGTAAAATCGAAATTATAGTTTGTGATAAGGACTGTGCCACATCTTGTCTTTCCTTTGTATACATTTTACTACAGTAATGAGATAATATTGTAATTTTGTAATTGTAATATTTTAATGATAAGACTTTAAAAAACGAATTATGTGTACTATGACTGAATTTTCATAATGAAGGTTTTGTAACACGAAACTTTCTGGCACTTTTACCGAGTACTTTTTTAATGGTAAATTTATTGTGTGCGTGGCGTATTTGACTTAACTGTCTGATATATATATCTAACTTTTTATATCCATTTTTGGAGGAAAAATATTTTATCGTCGGCCTACTTAAGTATAATTAACCATAAAACACAATTTTTTCACAAATATAGTAAAAGAGAGAAATAGATAATGTTCTATTTCTAGTACATGATACAAAATGCCTCGTTTTGACGTGGCAGATACCTTCATTGTTTACCTAATGATGCGTCGTTAAGATTATTGACAAAAGAACGATTCAATTCAACGATAACGCTCTAAAAAGTATGATTTCTCTAAAGTGCCGCTTAAATTCTCGAATTTATGTATTAAAATTTATATTTCTACTGTGTTGAACGTGAGCGGTATCAACGTTTCGGATATGTAACGTACGATAACTATTTTTTCAGAGGACTTTGCTACAAATTTATTTGAGATGTATGTTACTTTTCAAAGAAAGAAAAATATAAGATCTTTTTTCTTAAGCACTATATTATCCGTACTGCTCAAGACAATCAGGGGATCGCTTCTTCAAACGCTGGCAGCATCTTTTAGATATTTAAAGTATCGAATATTTCTCTTAGTATATCAATCTCCAAGTAAACATATACTGTCTTACCCTTACTTTTAGTCCGAAAGCCGTTCATTCAATGTGAACTGATTATTTTGAGCAGCGCGCTTATTTATTAGTACCGACACACTTGTTTCCTGTTGGATAAGTATGCATAACATACCGACCCCGCCGTGTTCCCGAAAATTCTCCCGGCGCAAAATAACATGTCATCCGTCTCTGTCACAAGCCGCACGGACGCCGTGTTACGCTAAAGCGAACTTGACCGCTATTAGCGTAAGCGTCACCGAACCGACCGATGTATTTCTGAGAATACGACGGGAAAAAAGATCCTACGAACCGTCGCGAGCTGCTGCATTTGTGAAACAGAGTGGAATCTAGCCGGGATGATTTTAGAAACGACTCTGTCGTGCGCTTATTTATTCTTAGCATCTGTTTCTGGTATTCTCACGCTCCAAAGTTACACGTACGATCGGCATTCGTTCATTTCGTCAGCCACGTATGTAACCACATGCTTCTGTCCAACGACAACACGCGACTCTTGCAATCCAAGTCTTAACATACTCGAGATTCCCGCGTTTAAACAATAACAAACATTAGTTCGTCTGCTCTTTTTATCGATCTGGGGCCCGATTCTTGACGGTGTACGGATGAGATACGTATGCGAAAATCTACAGTATACGCAACGTGAACTATACATTTTCGCATGCGTATCTCATTCGCATACCGTCAAGAATCGAGCTCCAGGTGTGTTGTTGTTGCACGTCGACAGTCTTAAACGATTTCACTCTTTTACGTCATACACGGTTCCGTTTATATGAATCTATGTGTGAATTATACAGGAAATGTGTTTCTATATCCTTTCAAAATGTTTGCGCGCGTGACGTACAGTTAAGAATTATGTCTCATGGCTTATGGCGCGTTAATTTGGCACGAACTAAATTGCCCCACGAAATTTGGCACGATCGTGCAACAGCCATCGAGTTTACCTCGCTCGCCAAAGTGGATACACCGAAAATATGTTTAATAGGACTGTTTAGCGTACATTATAGCCGTGAGGTGGCAGAGGCCACGTGTGATAATTTCGCGAGCAATTTGTTTTCCTGCGCGCGAAACGAGTGAGTTAACGGTAATTAAAAATAAGGATTTTTTAAGAATAAATACCTCGCGAGATGTGTTCCATACGAATGGCGTATTCCGCATCAGAACTACATTGGAATAAAATATAAAGTATCCCGTGAAATATTCACTTTTCGTCAAATTTCAATTTTGATACTTTTGTACGCGATGTTTCGAGATTGTAACAATGTATTTCTTAAGATAAAATAAGATTAAATTATTTAATTTATTGAGGCTCCTGACTCACCGTGAAACTCTTGATTGATAATTTCAGAAACGCGGAAATACCTGCCCGAAATCTCTCTGCAGAGTACGTCGAAATAAAAAGATATATTCAAGAAACAACACTTACTTTATGACTTTTTAGTTCGCAGAGATCTTGGGCACACCTTTTCTCGCTTCTGATGTCATCAGTTAGGATAACCGCGGTCAGGAGGCTTCTTAAAAAATCGCTGTCTATCTATGTCGCGAGATAGATGACAAATTATCAATGTATCGGAAATATAAGCATATTCCAGCGTCGCAGACCGGTGCTCCGTTCCGCAGTTAGCCGCGATTAGTCACAATCTAATCCTAAACGAGGGAAAAGGTGTCCGACCTATTTTTTCCTCGGCTGGAAGAAGAGGACTCCGCGAATCGCGCGAGGTGACGGCGGCCCGATATATTTTTACACCGTTCTAGCTGTATGCTAGATAGAGTCGTGTTGTAACGGTTTGCAGCCCGCGGCATGCGTAGGCAGCCGGGCCTAAGAACGGCAATACGGCCCGCCACTGTCCTATTTCAAACTTGGACTATCATCCGATAAACGATTACAACGGTACAACACAAGGCGACGACGATCCTGTCGCGCTTATCGGCGACGGCGATATACGCGCGCTTTAGAGTTGTAATTAGCAACTGTTGTCGTACGATATTATAGATATTAATTCCGCGTGCAATCAAGTCTTACGTATTGATACGTTAAGGACCGCAACAAATTACGAGATGATGACTTCGACATCGTTGCCACCTCATCGTCATCATCATCTTCTTGTTCTACTTCTTGCTTTCTCCCCGTTCTTGCTTTCTTCCCCGTTCTATTTTTCTTCTTCTTCTTCTTGCTTTCTTTCCACGTAGAGTGCGCGAATTCATTCATAGATACTACGAAAACATAAATGTGCTAATTTTAAGCCTTTTCCGCGTGCATTGTCCGCCCGTGACGATAATCCGGTACTTTGGAAATAACTTTATCGTCAGCGCGATAGAACGCGCCAAGCGTCACCCACATCGACAGATGTGTCCGTATATCGGATAATGGCCGGAAGAATATATTGACGGCGTCAGCGAGGACACGTTTCCTCGCAATACTCATGATGTAAGCATGGCGGGATTAGAAACGATTAGAAAAGTTGACACATTTGTGGGGCGCAGACTATTTTTGCACGATGCGGAAGAACGAGGAGACTCTGTCGGAACTGATGCGCATTGCCGGAGCGGATTGTCGACTTAATTGGAACGCGTGTCACGATGTAACGTCGACCTTCGGGTGGACGATGACGACGACGTCGAAGACGACGGCGTGGAGAAGCCGTGCGGTACTCACTTATAACATATTTCATTTTTCGCCGGTGCGCTCTATTTTTGTGTCCACTGGCTTTCTAGCTGGTTTAGTAGACGCGCAGGAAGTCTTTATACCGGGACGGAAGAACCGATTCTCTCCAAGTGTCCGTCGTCCGCCGTCCGTCGTTCGCCAGTCGCGGTTACTTTGCCTAATACGGCGCGAAAGCCCGTTCATTAATCGACATGGTAAGACCGTAAAAAAACAAACCCGGCCAGTAATTTGCTCATTCGTCGGAAGAAAAAATTGTTCAATTAACTTTGCGTGAATAGAAAGAAAAATCGCGAGTGTCACGAAACGTTATGTAAAACCGTTATCTAAGAGCACTTCCCGGATAACGTGAAACGTTATTCGGGAGACCGGAGAGACCTTCGCATTTTTCTCGGGACTCTTTCTTTCGCGTAACATAGTTGATTGCAAATTAGAACATTGTATCGTAGCACAATGTCGCATTGTGACATTTTGAAAATCGTATATGGAACGCCCATAGGAGGAGGACGATCAGAAGATGGCCGTGATGCGCAAGGCCTTCCAGATGTTCGACACGACGAAGAGCGGCTTCATCGAAACCATGAAGATCTCGACGATCTTGAACACGATGGGCCAGCTGTTCGACGACGGCGAGCTGAACTCCCTGATCGAGGAGAACGACCCTGAGGGCTTGGGCAAAGTGAACTTCGACGGCTTCTGCAAGATCGCCGGTCGCTTCCTCGAGGAGGAGGACGCCGAGGCGATGCAGGAGGAGCTGAAGGAGGCGTTCCGATTGTACGATCGCGAGGGTAACGGATACATCACCACGGCGACGCTGAAGGAGATCCTGGCGGCGCTCGACGACAAGCTCACCAGCTCCGACCTCGACGGGATCATCGCGGAGATCGACACCGACGGCTCCGGCACGGTGGACTTCGACGGTACGTAACGTGTTGCGCAATCAACGACACGACAATCGCGCAATTAACGCCGCAGCCTTAATTGACGGCTTGATTGATTCGTTCGCAGAATTTATGGAGATGATGACTGGAGAATGAGCGTGCACTTTGGACGGTGGCAATGAGCGGCTACGACGAGTCACGCTGGTGTCACGGCGGATCTGCATCGATTGCTGGGGAAAAGAGAGAGAGGAGAAGTCAGTATTTCCTAATAAAATATTTATACTTGCGCGGGGGAGAGAGAAAAGGAAAGAAAGGCTGTCTGTTCATTGCGTTAATCCTGACTCGTCGTGTGCGCTTGTCGTTTACTGAGAAAAAAATACTCGAAAATTTACTTGTGGAAAGTAAAAAGTTTGTTTCTGCGAATAAACTCTATATCCCACAAATAGATGTTCAAGTATCTTCTTCTTCATGTTGATAGGATAGGTGTACAGAAATCGGTACAGAGACTGCGAGTGAAAGAGAAAAGTTGATTTCGAGACATGTGCGTTTTAGGGCAATTTATTAATTGCATTTGCTACTTTAACACATCGATAAAAAACTTTCCTTGATCGTTGAACGAAAAAATAGTGAATAGCTCTCGACGGTGGCATCGCCACGTTACGCGATGCCGCGTCTGGTCTGGTAGGAACACATTACTGATATATCTCGTTGATGGGTTGTCCTTCGTGGTAAACGTAGACGGTCTGAACGTGAATGTTGGGAACATAGAGAGCACCAGGGGTCAGCGGTCTGTCCAACGGGTAGCCGTATGGTTTGCCGTCGAGTGAGATCGCACCACCGATGATCTCGGAGATATGCTTGTTCTGGTAGTATTCGCTCACATGTCCTTCTTGAACCTTGCGTTCTTGGTAAATGCCTTGGTAGCCGCCGGCGTGGTACTGTCCACTACCGTAGTAGTGTGCGCCGTATCCTTGTCCTTGTTGGCTCTGTCCTTGGTAGGTGACGTGGTATTTGTCTTGTTGAGTGCCGCTATATACGCCGCTCTGAATTCCCTGTACTCCGCTCTGTTGTACTCCTTGTACTCCTTGTACTCCTTGTACTCCTTGTACTCCATGTACTCCTTGTACTCCATGTACTCCTTGTACGCCACTGGGTACTTGGACTCCTACGACTCCGACCTTGCCTTGTTGGCCGTGGTACTGTTCGTACTGTCCTTGTTGTCCCTGGTAGATACCCTGGCTCTGTCCGTATTGTTGTCCATAGTGCTGTTGTCCTTGAACGTATTGCTGTCCTTGGTGCGTCTGGTGTCCTTGTTGGACTTGTCCTTGTTGTCCGTAGTACTGCTGACCCTGTACACCGTATACGTTCTGGCCTTGGCCGACTTGGTATTGGGTGTGCGTGTATGGGTACTGTCCGTGTTGATGAGTGTAGATATTAGCGTAATGGTTCCTCACGGCTGTAAACAATAAATGACTTATTCGCTTGGTCTCATTTAATAACGAACGGTTGCGTTTTTCTGGCGTGGATAATGCACCTTGGCTTTGTTGCTGGCCGATCGACAAGGTTTCAGGTACAACTTCCACGATCGGTTTCGCGCCGACTACCTTGCCGCTCTGCTGTTGGATCTGCTGAGGATAATCCTCGGTGCTGACTACGTGATATTCGCTCTGCTGGTAGGTCTGGTATTGCTCTGGAATTACTGGTCCGTAGGGTATGTTCTGCTGTCCGGGTCGAGAGACCACGACCAACAATTGAAGAGGATATCCTTCAGGGTGACCTTTGGGAAGAGTCAACCTAGCTGGGAAACCGTAGACCTGGTGGGGCTGCGAGAACAAATATTTTATATAATTTAGTTACTTCGCTGCTTTTCGAGACAGTCACGAATGTTCTATGAAAAAAATTAATACAACAATCACCTCGGTGACGTAGAATGGCTCCTGGGAGCGAATAGCGCTGTTAACACGTTGCTTGATTTCCTGAACAGATGGGTAGTCGAAGCTGCGGCCTGGTGCCTGGTGGGAGTTCCTGCTAATGATGTTCTGTCCTTGCTGAACTGTAAAGCGAAAAGAACAAGTTTCGATTTGCCGAAGAAGAACGAATCGTTACGCTCAGTAGGTTAGATCAGGAAACTAACGATCAGTTGCGAATTGGTCGATCTCGACGAACTGATGTCTGTGCTTAGAGATGCTGATGGGTTTGCCGTTGTAGTCATACTTCGGTCCCAAGAAGACGCGGAAAACAGCGCCAAGTACGTTGTTCTCGCTGTGGATGGTGACGGAGTATTCGTACGGTCTATGATCCAACCTCTTGAGCTGTGCCTGAATGTGCGGTTTCGTGATCTGTTGCTGATGCTGTTGTTCCACGTTATTGGTGGTAGCGTATTCGAGATCGACATAGTAGTCGTTGAAGAAGGTCACGAGTGGAGAGATCTGGACTTTCTGGATGCTGACACCGTGCAACAGAACGTCGTTGTGCTGATAGGCGGGCAGAGAGCTCTGGTAAAGATAGAACAAGTGGATGACCTTCTTGTACAGCTGGTAGAAGGCTGGGTCACGAACGGCGACCTGTCCCAACTCAAGGACGGAGGGCGTGTAGTCGTAGATGTTGTGCACCTCGGGAGCGTTGCCGAGGAGTTGACGAGCGACGGCTTGGAAGCTACCGTAGTACCTGTAATAGGAACAGACACGTCGTTGTATAAATTCGGTCATATTGATAATGAGATCAGACTGTCGCCATTATAGTATGACGTACGACATTGTCGAACGAAAGAATTCACCTCGGGTTGATGCTGCGGCCGGTTCCCTCAATGATTTCTCCAAGAATGTTCAAACCTTGCGGCTGATAGAGAGAGAGGAAAGTGCCTTGCGGGGTGAGAATGTATCCAGACTCGATAGCGTTGATCAATCTTTGTTCGAGGAGCTTCACGGTCCTGATAAGTTTGCTCTTCACGGAAGACAGCTCGAGGTATTCAGGACGTCCAGGGAACTCGAGACCGCTCGTGAATCGGAGGTGCGGCTGGAACGGCGCCTTTACGTGCACGTAGTCAGTATCGTGGATCGGGCCGAGTCCAGCTCCGAGACGGTTCAGCTCGTAGTGGGCCAAAAGTTGTTGGTGAAGGTAGTAGTAACGGGATCCCTGACCGTTCTGACCTTCATTAGTTTGGGGGATTTGCTGTTGGTACTGGACCGGGGTCTGCTGCGGACTGTACTGCAATTGCATTTGAAAGAATTTTAATACATGACGCAGACATCAATTTCGCGAGATATCTCGTTGTCTCGTGGCTTCCCGGGTAGCACAAAACAATCCTGAGATCATCTCGAATGTACTCAAGACACTATAAAACACTTCCTAGAGCATCCTGGACACGCTCGGAATGATTCCCAGACGTTTTGTACTCAAAGTTGTAAAAATATCAATTAAATTTTTCTCAATTTATAATAATTAATTAAATCAGTCGAAGACTGTTCAATTGAAGATTGATATGAACAAATTTCATCGAAAATTTGCTGAAATTAATTGTCAGTTAAACGGTCTCAAATTGAATTAGCACATACTGATCGTCAATTAAACACGATGATTAATTAAAAATGTTCTTAATTACTCGCAACCCCGTTTGTATTATCTGACTCGTAATAAATCTGACCAACTCTATTACCTGATGCAGCAAGTAACCAGCGAGGTTCATATAGCCGTAGTAGTTGGCAAGGCTGACGTCCTGCGTGAAGTAGGAGAGCTGATGTTCACCATGAGGTAAATGCGAGCTATAGTTGACCGGAATAACAACATGGGACTGGCCATTTTGCACGTAAGTGTAATGCCCGACGTTCTGGTGCTGTTGAGTGATAACGTCCTGAACTTCTTGGATGATCCTAGAGTCGAAGTAGTAGTTAGGAACGATCTCATATAAAGGCGGTAAGATGATGCCTTGCGTGTCCAGACGCTGAAGAACAGCCCCGATGTAAGCCTTGAGGAATTGTCCCTCGTTGACGTGGACGCGAGCCCATGCGGCGAAGCTCAAGAACGTCTTGTAGTTGTTGGCACCCAGTAAGATTCGGTGCAAGAGAGAAACCTCCTTGCGAAGCTGGCTGACGCTGTTGGAGTAGACGGTGCCTTTGGGCTGAACCAGGCCAGCTCGTACAGCGCCGACGTAGTACTTCACGAGGATCGGGTTCTCGAAATGATGGTAGTTGCTCTCGATGTCATAGGTGGTGCCGAGGATGTGCAGTTGTTCGTTCGGGATCGGTTGAGTGATCTGTTGCAACAGCAGAATGCAATCCTGCTGTTTCTTCAGGAGCTCTTGATCAGCTGGGAAAGGAGCGAAGAAAAGATCAATCAATCGTCGAAGTGCACGCAGAAAGATATATGCTGCACTCTTGTTTCAAGTGTTTCATAAGTTTACATATTCGCAAATTCACCATAAGTTTTATTATAAGTATCAAACTTATTCGAACTACATTCCGAATTCTAGTAAGTTTACAATTTCAACCGAGAAAGTTATGACAGAAATTCGATTTGCTCACTGCCTTGAGCCAATTCTTTCTTCGATAAAGCCTTATGATATTCTTGTAAAGGGAATAGATTCTTCTTTTCAATACACGATAATTAACTTTTCTGATATTTATAACAAATATATTTTTCAGACTCCAGTGAGAAATGACCTATTGATCGACGTCGAATCGACGTCGAAATCATCAAATAGACATCGATTCGACGTCTTTTCGACGTCGATCGATAAGTTATTTCTCACTGGGACTATTATAAAAAAATATAATTATACTATTATTTAAGTATAGTTATACTATTATTAAAGAAATATAGTTTATTAAACGTTACTTTTAAAAGCAGGCAAGTAAATTGCTAGATTGCTAGAAATATAATGATATTTTTCTGTGTATACAATTCTCTTTGGATTTCTTCCCGGGATCGTTCGAAATCCGTTGAGTGAACAATCGCAGTTTCTAACAGCGTGAGAGCAAGTCGACAAAGGCCGCGGTAAAATTTTGAAATGCTCCTCTGAGAGAGCAGAGAGTCAAGAAGAAGAGAAATAAAACTTTATTCGATTCCAGAGGACAGAGTCCTCCGTTATGAGGGTTTTACACTTACCAGCCCGTTGTTTCGGCAGTTGGGGTAAGGCTGCCCCGAAAGCTGCTAGAGCTAATAGAACGACTGCGCACCTCATTGTGATACAATGCTGCTTGCCGCATGCCGTCTGTCGGGCCGGTGCAGTCTTTTATACCAAAATCCATATCGAACAAAGACATTATCGGCGACCCCCTGACCTACCGTCACTGCAAGATTTCGCCGTCTGCGCGCGATATCCCCTGCTATTTCGGATGGATCATTGAAGCTAATCGAAGGTTAAGCGACGATAATGATTCCTCTGGTCGAAGCGCACAGTTGCATCACCAATTACAGAATATGAAGTTGCGCTTTCGCTTTACCTCTTCCCTCCTATCTTCTTCGTTTAATTCCATTTTGTTTCTATTAGAACGCGGCTACCCCATTCGATCTGAACACTCTTCTCCCTTGGATAAGCCAAAGCGATTCTCTGTAACGTTACATGACGAATTTCTCTTGTCCTAATAAAAAATAAACGAGCCTTCGAATCTATCTCTCACGAGACTTGTATTTACCCTAAGATCTTTTTGTTCTCCTCTATTCCATTATTTCCATTTGTAAAAAATCGGTGTCATTTTACAATGTAATTAAAAATGAGGTATGACGTGTACAAAGTCTTGTACAAGAGAGATACCAAATAAGGAATTTATTTGTCGCCTTCCCCAGCATCCGCCAAACTTTCCATACGTCAACATTTGATAATCAGCTATCGTGTATGTGCTCCTTTATATAATTTGTAACGTCCAATTTGTACTATCTATTGATTATTAATTTAACATAGCCTTAAGTATGTTGAAAGGATATTAACCTTAAGCATATTAGCATAATCTTAAGAATTTAATTTAGGACAAAGTAATATAAGTTGCAATCTATTTATGTGACACATCATTTCATATAAAACATTCATAAATATAATATAAAATAAATAATATATAATATATAATATATAATATAAATATAATTCATAAAAATCATTTCATATCACAGATCTGTTATGTTTGTCATATAAATTTGCCACTTTTATATGTTTATACATATGATACTTTAATTTCAATTATCGATTATCTATTTAATACATTTCATATATAAGTGCATTGTACCTGTAAATGTATAAATATTGTTACGTTATCTCCATTATAATTTTATAATGGATTTGTTAAAGCTTATTGTGCAAATTTTTATCGTAAAGTTTGTTTAACAAAAATATTATAATAAATATTGTAATATTACAGACAATAGTAAAAAGAAATATTATAATAATAATCGACAGATGCTGCAAATTAGATGTTACAAGTTATATAAAACACATGCATGACAGCTGATTGTTACATCGTAATATTTCTTTTAAACAAATTTTAACACAAAAGTTTAAATAACAATTAAGTGTAACAGAAATATGTCGTAATTACATAAAAATTGTTTGATTTTTATTTTAATTTTTCACATACCAGTGGTTTATAAAATAACCTCATAAATAATTTGCAACTTACATTATTTTATCCTAAATTAAATTCTACCTTAAGGTTGTATTAACTTAATATGCTTATTTATCAAACTATGGAAATGTTTGAAGGGATTCTCGACATTTCCCAATAATTGATCGTACGACGTACAAATCCTAGATAGTAGAATAATATCGTGGATAAAACGAAACCTAAAAGTTTAAAAAGTTTTTTTACAAACATCCTAGTAAACATGCATGTCTAAAAGATATCGAAAAGATATCTAAAAGATATCTTATGCAACATTTTGTTGCATAAGACGTCTTTTAGATATCTTTTCGACATCTTTTAGACATGCATGTTTACTGGGATGCTTGAAAATCAAAAGCAGTGCCAAACGCTATCGGGTTATCTGCTTTACTTGAAACGATAAATATGATAAATACTTAACGGGCTGTTGCAGGTGATTATGTATTTATAGATATATGTAAATATATCTTGCGGTTATCGTTATGTTTACTTCTCGTATAATTGGATTATGCTCTTGCAATCTTGAAGGTATCAGCAATATATTGGTCAAACGCACATTATCTCGTTGCAACAAAATACATGCGTGGTTATAAAATGTAACCTCTATTGAAATAAATCTGCATACTATGAAAGCGATACATTGCTCAACATTTCTCACAAATTTCCACGTGTCTTGTTAATAAAAATGATTATTTAGTAATTATGTATTTTGTTATATATATGAAGATTAAAACATCACTTCTCTCGATTACGGGATTCGGCAAACGTCAACAGACACTATCTTCCGCAAAAAATTATAGTAACGAGACAATTTAAATTTTTACAGCTTGAAAATTTTGCAACTCGAAAAATTTCCACTTTTCAGATATGATGTCGAGTATAAAGTTAACTTATTTGTTAGAATGCTACATGAATGTGAATCAATGTCCGTAAAATATAAAAAAATGTATTATGAAGTTATCAAGTTATCGCAATAAAAACTTATATATAATGCAGTTTAAGCTAAAAATACGAATCTTCCTATTTTAAAGATCAAATTTTGGATAGAAATCATTTTTACAACAAATGGTTGCCATTTCTCATTTAATTTGTCATAACTTAGCACAAAATAACAGCGCAATTATGAAATTAATATGGGTTAAAATAAAGACTTTAAACTGCAAAATGCTGTTCGAACAATCTTAATGTCGTCATTTTTGTTGAAATTACAATCTGTTGAATTTCGTCAATTTTTCAGGGTGGAGTTAAACAGTTTCTAACCCGCCGTAGTACTATTTGAAATGTGAAGATATGTCGGATCCGTTGTTGAGTTGTACCACGACCTCAATTTTTTTTTTTTTTTTATTAGGAATAAAGGATGTATAAAAAGTGTACTAGGTACTAAGCCTATTCGACCCTTACATAATACGAATTCGAAAATGAATACAGTTTTCTTAGGAGTAATATACAGTATTAATAGAGGCTGTTTACGATAATTCGAGTTGGATTAAGTACGAGTTAGTTTCACTAGGGCCGAGAAATATGATAGGCACAAGCATCTAGTATTTTCAAGATTTATGACAACTCAATGCTGTCCGATAAATCGAGTAGAGTAGAGTAGAGTTAGGGTAGTATAGCGGATAGTATATGTATAAGAATTAACAGTATCAGATAACATAGTTTCGTAAAATATGTAACAATAATATTACAAAACAATTATTTATTATATTTTAGAAAAATTAGAAGCACTAAATTAAATTATGAAAATGATATTAATTTAATGTATTTGTGAAATATTCAATAATAATAGGTTAGAATAATTGTTTTCTACTTTTGGATATTTCACAAATACATGATACCTTTTCATAATTTAATTTAGTGCTTCTAATTTTTCTAAAATGCAACAACTCATTGTTTAGTAATATTATTGTTATATATTTTACGAAACTATGTTACCT
>NW_022639532.1:795311-834462 GCF_010583005.1 Odontomachus brunneus
AATCCACGAATTACGGTTTGAACTGCTTGACCATCCACCTTACTCACCAGATCTAGCCCCAAGCGACTTCTTTTTGTTCCCTCATCTAAAAATTGCGCTCGGAGGACAGAGATTTTCGTCAAATGAAGAGGCAATCACCTTCGTGAACAATTATTTTGCAGAGAAAAACGCCGAGTACTATTTCGACGGGTTACAGAGATGGGAGCATCGCTGGGAGAAGTGTGTAGATTTACAAGGAGACTATGTTGAAAAATAAAAAACAATTTTCAGAAAAAATGACTTGTATCTTTGTTAGGTCGGAAACTTTTCAGACCACCCTCGTATACTATCCACTATGTTACCCTAACTCTACTCTACTCTACTCTACTCGATTTATCGGACAGCATTGAGTTGTCATGAATCATGAAAATACTAGATGCTTGTGACTATCATATTTTTCAGCCCTAGTGAAACTAATTCGTACTAACTCCAACTCGAATTATCGTAAACACCCAGAATGTAAGTTGTAACCTTATAACCTAAATCTAATAACAAGATAAAGAAAACGCTATGATTGATTTATCACCGAAGTTAATGACTGGATTAATTAAAGTATAACGGAAATCGAATTTTCGACGCCTTAATCTAGAATTTTTATAAAATATATGAATGTGAAAAGAGAAATTATTTGTAGACCACCACGACCTCAGTTTCGTCGAGGGAAGTAGCGACTCGTAGTGGAGGCTTCGGAACTAATTTTCAAAAATAACGAGGCCGATATTTATAGACTGTGTTATGCTGTACGGATCATTTCATTGGCTATAGAGTATCTGAAGATGAATTTCAGGCGGTCTTAAATGTAAGATCCGACTATGAATACCGGTTTAAGAATCTGGTCGTGCCTGAGACGTCCGTGTGTTTGAGAAAACTAATCTTAAATTTTTTTCGCGTAATGTATATAATAAATTGTGTAGTTAAAATGATCATGTTTCCTTTATTCGTGAGAATTTAGAGAAATGCTATTTGTGCAAATTTCATCTATTTCATAATAATCACAGTGTAATCTCGAAAGAACAAACTCGAATTTAGAGGTCAACTGTCGTAAAATTTGCTCACAGTCATTTTATAATTGCATAAGCGTGATCGTAAATATTTGTAAGTGAATACAACTAATTAGAATAAAATAATTAGTGAATAAAACACTCTGATTGGTTGACTCTTACATTCACGATCACGCTTACGCGATTGTAGAATGGCCTTTATCAGCAGGTTGTAAGCTGTAGCTTATTCGCGACTGTGCTTAAAAGTTGTAAAAACAGCAATTAAAAGAAGAAAGTAGTGAAAATCAGAAGAAATGGCCAAGTTCTCCACAACGTTGTACAATATCTTTCTTAAACGAACATCCACGTTCACGCTGACGGTTTTAACTGCGGCTTTCGTATTCGAGAGAACTTTTGACTTAGCCTCGGATAAGATTTTCGACACTGTTAACAAAGGAGTAAGTGTACATTTTCATTAAATAGTTCTTTGGTATCTAAGATTTTCTGTGAACATTATGTTCGACGCTTCTAATTAAAGTTAACTACTTAAGGTGAGGTTAGGTCGATGTGAATTATTCCCTTGTAAAGTTTTGCGTAATTGGAGAGAAAATATAGTATATTGTTTATTGTATACTATATTGTGTTCTTGTTTTACGTTTTCTTAGTATTAATTAATCATTATTTCGCACGAGAACATGTTCCAATTTACATTCCAACACACGAATCGGAATATGACACTGATTGCATAACAGTCATTTAATCCTTTTTTTTCAGAAACTGTGGAAGCACATCAAGGATAAATACGAGTAGTGAATGGGATACTAGGAAGAAATGAATGTTAGCTTTATATTTAAGTAACTTATATGTCGCTATTAGACATGTAAATAAACAAGAAGTTCAGCAAAACAGCTACTCAGAAGTTTCTCATTCTTCGCAATATATTTATTGGAATAAAGTAGGATTGAACTTTTATTATGATTTCTCATGTATATGTAAAAGGATAAACAGTCGTTCTATGATTATAATTAAGAACACAGTACAAATATTATTTGTGTTACAAAGCAGCATTATATACATAAATGAGTCTTTTGTATTGCAAGCATTTTCTCAAGTGTAAAATATGCCTTATCTGAGTATTGAGCTTATTTCTAAGTGCTGCTGGAGCTGTTTGTAGTAGGATCTATAAGGCGACCAGCAAATAGTGTTTCACCTGTTAGCACATCTACAATGGCAAAGATAAATGGCCTGTTTGCGATGAAGGTTTGCGTCATCCCCATGAGAGGTATAACTGTGAGTTCTGTGAACAGAAGCGACATTGATAACAATCCATGAGCTAGATTGAAGATCTTACACCTAACAATATTACCTGTTACCGCAACAGCAATTGTTCCTTCTTCATTGACTTCTATTTTAGCATTTTGTATTATGTTCCCTAGTCGCACATAATTATTAGGCTGGATGCCTGTGAAATTCGCTGCTGCACTGAAAATGTCTAGTATACCCATCTGAAACAAGAGTATGTCTGTGACGATCATCACTGTACTTTACAGAGTTGCACAGTAATAGCAGGTAATGATTGGAATTAGTAATGATAACGTTGTAATATTATTAACTAGCTGAAATTACTTGGCGTGTGGTTATCATAAAATGTCAAAGGAATGAAGTCGAGGAGAGGAGATAGGGTCAAAAGATAGGGTCTTAATACAACTACTCACGTTCATCAAAGGTGTACGTAAGTCCACTTTGCTCTCGATACTGAATCGTGGAATGGCGACTACTATCTCGGTTTCCGTGAGGGCTGCCAACAACGTTCTCATCGGCACATACGACAGATCCTTGGAGAGGATCTGGAGATTCGGGTCGGTGTTTTCATGAACCGGTAAGAATATTAACATAGACGTCCTGCCGTCCTGAAACGAGGAAGCAATGAATTTTCGGAAATGCGTATTCCGTGAAGTGGATAGTGAAGGTAGAGAATCTTACCGAGTACGGCAGCTCTACCACTTCGGCGTCGAGGGAACCTATATAGGCATATCGATATTTGGAGTTGTTCTCCATCATAGGGACGTTTTGACAGCCGCGCCGAGGCACTTGGAAGCATCGCATAAGCGTGGCGTCTTTGTCGAAGGATTTCAGCCAGCGTCCTTTGAAGTATAAGGCCGAGGTCAGCAGTAACTGGGTGTCAGGATCGAGAGTGCCTGAAACGATGATGTGTAACTTCAAGAGGATCTCTACAAGCGCGAGGAGCTGACGAGCTTCGAGATTCAATAAAAGTACTCTTGCTTCAATTGCACAACCCGATCATCCAAAATTCCCTGTTCAAAGGAAAGTATCTTTGGTTATTCTCGATAGAACTTAAGTCAAGTACCAGGCTGAACGATTGAATTGATGTTATTCCGTGTGGCTTCGCGAACCCAATTGTTGATTGTCTGCGTCGCGCCATTTACATCTGCGAAATTCAACTGCTGAATATTGGTATTGTAATGCCGCTGTAAGGCAATCGCGTAATTATCGGACGTTAAAAGAGTGGGATTGGCCCACAAGTGAGTCGCCACATCGATCTCCGTGCCATTTCGCGAGTTCTGAAATCAAAGTGTGAAAGGAAAAATCAGGCGGAAGAATTTCCGACAGAAGAGCAAGAGAGAGAGAGAGAGAGAGAGAGAAAGCGATCGAGACTCGCAGTCGCAGTAGTTTCGATAAAATTTATCACCTTATCGATTTCCTGCTGTCATCTTCGCGTGAATAAGAAATGAAGGTCATTTCCATGCATTCACGGCATTGAAGTCGCAGCGATTTTAAAAAGCTTTCGTCGATTAAAGCCTCAATCTACCTTTAGATTCGCGAGGGTCAGTCTGGCTATTCTTCTGATTGCGTGTTCTTCCGGCGGTAATCTCAAGGCTGACAGAAGCTCTTGGCGTGTATAACCACCGGTGCCTTCCACCAGACTCATGAGAGCAACTTTCGCGCTGGATGGGGACAGTATCACATTGCCATTGGCTTCCTCGTTCACTCTCTATAATTATATACGTGTAATTATAGAGTTTTTCAAAGATTCTTGGAATATTCCAAACATACGATATATGTTTGGATATAATTTGGCTATATATAGTTTGAAAAAAAAAATATATATATATATATATATATATATATATATATATATATATATATATATTTTAGAATATCTTTAGAACTTAGGAATTTTTAGAAAATATATTTTCATTAATTGATTTTATTGAATGTGAAGAAACGTCATTTTATCTGACGTAAACTTTAAGTTTTAACGAACGAATTTTCTAATCAAAGAAAATTCAGTTATTTTCCGCGGGCTCGATATGCATCCCACACAACACAACTAAAATCGGGACATAAAAAGTCTGAAAGGCATCTTAAAGACGTCTCTCAGAATGTAAGATATCCCTAATAGATGTCCTTAAGACTTATGTCCCGATTTTAGACGTTGTTGTATGGGATCCCTTTAGCTCATCCTTTTCTGGTCTTGCATCCTCCTAAGAACTTTCTCTCACCTGCAGGAGATCGATGTTGAAGAAGTTGTATCGCTCCTCGGCACTGATCGCGACTGGAACGACTGCGGGATAATGTCAGTGTTAATTTCGAGCGCAACGTGCAATTGCCTACAACGAGATACTCGTCTATGTTCCTACAATTACTACTCCGTGCGCATTACGTTTTCATCGCACGCGACATCGACTAGCAGCAGCGTGTAGAATAGCGCGAATCGCCATCACAATTCATTCGGTTCTGCTTGAGGATTCGCGTGTAAATCTCGCGGAAAGTGCCGACGGCTAATCACCTCTGAAAACAACTTGAGCGCGGGGTGTATCGACGAGCGCTTATCACATCGGTGGTATTTCAAATTACGGAATCATCATCCTACGGATATTACACACGGAGCGTGACTAAAGGTCAGTACATGATTCTGCTGGCTACCGAGAAGGATTTTCCTTGTCCGACAGATTGGCGAGACATTCCCTTTTACGACTGGAGACGACAAAAGCGAAGATATCAAGGAAACGATAACGCCGGGATATCGAGGACCAATCGCAAAGCCAAGCGGGTGATTTTAATGCCTGTCTAGCTGATGTCGGACAATTATGTAACTGCGTATGGGACGCGGCCCGGCTGAGGCCATCGGCGATTTTGATTTATAATCGGACTGAGAGAGATAGGCAATGAGAACGTAACATCTCAACGTTACCTTCGAGCACGATTACGTTGAACAGGTTTAAGCGACGTGGGGATACGAAAATTGAGGATTATCTTCATATCAGAACCGGTCGCTACTTAGCGGATAAATATTCTGACAAGTATTTGATGGGATAATGAGAACGAAAACCTGAACCCAGGCGACAGTCTCGACGGAAATGAAGAAGTATTTGAAAGATCCCTTCCGCGCGACGTCACTCCCTTTCCTTGTTTTAGTTTCAAAGCGATATACCTGCAAAGGTGCACCAGAGGATCCACGGCGAGGACAACCGCATTTTCGAGATATGAAAGTGGACGCACGGACCGCCGACACACAACTGGCGAACTTGTACGAATATGTATTTTGCGTGACTCGCACGACGCGCGGACGACGGATAACGGAAACTTGCGATGCTTGGAGATGCTAACAGCCACACTTCCGGCTAAGAATCGTCCCCACTTCACGGCGGCTAGATACTGATTTGTTACTTCATCGCGATGAAAATATATTGTGCTCCAACACGCGAACGAACTGACCGAGCGACCATACATAGCCGCGTCTCACACGCGGAACGGGAATTCGCGATAATGTCTTTCTCCTTGGATTAACGGAGGACACGCACCGATCTCTCGCGGTACAACGAAGAGCCGTTTTTTTTTATCGAAAAAGGAAATAGTCATTTACCGAGCGCTTCGAGTTATTAATGAGTTCCTTTTCGAAGAACTTCCTGAATTAGTGCAATAAGTTAGAGTGAAACATGTATATTTTGTCTCATTTCAACTTATAGCATTAATGTACGCTGGTTCTTCGAAAAAGAATAGGCTTAATATTATTGTTAATTTACCAATGTCAAACAAACGAAAGAAATGCATCCTGTGTCCTTCTGAGAACAAAAGGATCGCGCGACTTTTCCAAAAGTAAAGTAAAAGCACCATTTGTCGGATACGTACCTAATCCTGAATATTCTTATCGTTTTAGTATTTAAATGCGAATATATTTCGCATAGAAACGTGTAGGATTAAATACGTGTCTGAGAGTTGATATTTTTATCTTAAGCGAATATTTTTCCAATTCTGCTTTGTTTCTCTCATTCTTCTATTTCTTTTAAACAAATAAGTTAACATACTTTTTATATAATCTAATGTTCTTTTTTTTTAATAGAGCCTGCGAAAAGCACGAAGGCAAATTTCGATGAATTTGGTTATCGCAAATATGTGAATATGAAGATAGATTTAAGTGACCCGCATCATTTATACCGCGATAAGGCCTAGAGCAATATTTACAATGACGTCGAAACGTAAACACGGTTGTGAAACGGATAAGAGCGTGCAAGAGTAGATCTGCTACGGAATTTCCACACATAACGTCATCGGAATACCCAGCTAGAAACTCGTTTAAAACTATACTTGTGATCACGTCAAGACAGAAGTTTAATCGTTTGTCAAAACTGAAGGAAACGGCAAATTGTGTAGTAGGCGATCATACGTATATACGGAGTGAATAGCCGCATACGGTTAGCAGGAATGTCGATAATTGCGAGAGTCCATTGACAGGTAGTCGCATGCGATACCGCAGAACGATTTGCATTTCGGTGCTAATGGAACGGAGAAAACTCGCGAAGAGGAAGCATCGATCAACATTCCAATAAATTGGCTTAGTTATTAATTTTACTATGTATTCATTAATTATCAGTAATAATCCCTCGCTCGTGAAAGTTCCCAAGAGAAGGCAACGAACAAGCCGTTCTTATGAAATTTTACATGGTCGAGATTGAGAGGAACGGAATTTTGACAGAAACAAATAAGAAAGTCCAATTTTCTTTGTATATCTACATATTATTAGATTATTGGAAAGAAGAGTGGCGGGATTATCTAGATCTTTGTGTTTAACGCATACATATGTCGGTGATATCGCGATGCATTACGCCTAAATAAGTTCATTCATTCTTTGGTATAACGACACTCGATACAACTCACGTTCAAACATCTCGGACGTATCGAATGAATGACGTAAATCGGTAAGATCTTCGTGAACTTAACACCACACCGAGGAACATCACATTCTATTTCTATTGGCGATTGTAATGATACACGACTATAGACTGCGATCTTACGCAATCCACAGAGTATTTAGTAATACTATAATACACACATTATGTGTGTTCAACGATAATATCGCTATCGCTGTATCTAAATTATAAAATACATGCAGCATTTTCTTGATGAAAAAAAGATGAAATAAAGATAGTTATTCGCGCATTCAACGAATCTCCAAGCAAATAGGACTCACGATCAAATCGGAGAAGCGATTACATCTCAGATTTTCAAACACATTACAATATTCAGTTAGCCACTACGACATAAATATGAAGTAACGCATGCAATTCAAAGTAGATTCTACCTGTGCAGGATATTTTACCTCCAATGTCGCGCTCACATATTTTCGGAAGTATTAATGACAACAAAAAAAAAAAGAATTAATATTGTATAACAAATGAAACAATTTTCCATCTACAAAGCAATTGTACCAGATAATATACTCCCGTTAAACAGACAATTTCCTTTGCTATTCTTTATACATCTTAGAATGTGCGATCCTGCGCAAACTTGTGGTGAGGTGAGGTGAAACTTCCTACGCGTACTACCAAATAACTGTTAATATTAGAAGAGGAAATATAATAATATGTGTATTAATACTTTGTACTTAGCGCAATTAAATGATCAATACGAGAGGCCTTTTCTACTTGATAAAGAGGGAAGATTCTTAGAATCGCTTGGTGTGTAAGCGCTACCATTATCATAGAACGAAAATGTGTTATAAATGCGTTTCCACCATTCACCAGTTAACAGATAACTTTACGACTGTTTACCGGGTTTGGGAGTCACGTTCACGGGGTCCGGTGTGTATCGCGACGGGAATTCCTGTTCCGGTTTGGCTATTATCCCGGATGCATCCAGCGGATTCTTCACCTTGCCCATGTAAAGGATAGTACCTGTGGACTCGTCCTCGATGTAGAACACGAACGGATGATTGGCATGGAATGTGCCCTCTTCTATTTTGTTGCCAAGCTGCACCTCTGCGCCAACAACAAGAGAACGCGAGTGTAAGAATCGCTGGCGAAGAAATCATACGATCTTCAGTTTGTGATCTCACAAATTGTACAACAATAACTGGGACAGGCAAACTGTTGTCAGGACATTTTGATTAATCTTTCTATTACTTTTTCAAAAATTTCTCTTATTTTAAACGTGTAACTTATTGGAGAGCGTACCGGTAGCGGCATAAGCGATCGTGCCGTTTTCGTTCACTTCTATCCCAGTCTTATGCACTATGTCGGACACCTGCAAGTGTCTGGAAGTTCGTTTTGTCTTCGCTATGCCCGTTAACAATGCGGTATCGTCAAAGATGTCACGAATACCAAGCTGTTAGAAGAGAAAAGAAATGTATGCTAAAATAAGCGAGATATTATGATGGTAATCACATCTTTAAGACTTCTGGCCTCTCGTCACTTCAAGTTATAACGTCAGAAGCAAGGAAATTCAAAATTTTTATTCAAAACATTGTATGCTAATTTTACGATTGTTTATTAATTGTTAAAGCAAAAGGAAAGTACTCAGATTATTTGAGAAGTGTGTTTAATCGATTGCAAGTGTCACTTTTGATATTATCTTTTTCCTTTGCCGTATTTTGCGGGAATTTTGAGCCTGCATTTCCTCGCTCCTGACATCATTAATAATGAGTTCCAGGATCAGGAACCTTACCCAACAGCACGAATAAATTACCTCGCGTAAAGCATTTTCCAAGTGGGTCGTAAATTCAAACTTGAATTTTGGAATCCAAACGTTAAGCGGCAATTCCTGCATGGCCCATATGTCTCTCGCCAGTATGAACGGATTGATCTCGTTCAAAACGTGATCCAGCCCGGTTAATGTGTTCGGCAATATGATGTACATGGCGAATTTAGATCCCTGAGAAGAAATTCATCTTAGCAGTATGTAATAGCAGTAGTATACCGTTTATTTTTAAGATTACACGGGATTTTGTTTTCTACATACGTCGTATGGGATCCGGAGGATCTTCGAGTCAAGTCTCGAAGACTCGAAGTAGTAAAATCGACCCATGCTGTGCATGTACGGCACGTTCACGCTGTCGTTAGCGTTGATGTGAAATTTGGAGACGCGAGTCATCGCAGGCGCAAAGTACTTGCGGCGCCAAGCGCCTTTGAAGAACAACCCGTTCGCAATCAGCATCACCGAGTCCTCCAGGCTTTTCTCTGGAATATAAAATCAAAGTTAAACACAAACCTACTGCTACGAGATATCAAACGTAGAAATTCCAAGATCGGCGGATAAAACGCGATTCAGTCGAAATTGAGACAGATTCCACTTCCACGAGATAGACTCACCGTCGCTTATCATTTTCTGAATGTGTCCATCTGTGATGTTATAGATCCAAGAATTAACTTTCATTGCGATAGTATGCACATCGGATATATTGTCGTTGATCACGTCGGTGTCGTAAAAAGATTTTACCGTCGCCGCATAGCGTTGTCTGGTCAGTACGTTATTATCAATGTAGATGCGCGACCCAATATTCAAAGTATATGCTGGGGACGGAGTCTGTAAGCGAATGTCGCATGTAGCTTTATAATATAAACCGTGTATTTAAGATAAAAATTATATCGTACGATATGATATATCGGTATATTATGTACAATTTCTCAGTAAAAGTTAAAGTATAAAGAAAATTTTAGATTTGATATTTGAGTTTTTAAATTTATTATATTAATTCACATTACATATAATTTGATGTATTAATTATTGATTTACTTGTAGGGATTGTAGGATACTGCTGAATCTCTCCCGAGTGGCCACCAGGCTAACTGGAAGTTGCATGACACTGGCAAGTTCATGAGCGGTTTGATCCTGCGCTCCTTCATACAAAAGCACTAATGCCAATTTGATGGAAATCGGCGATATCAATACGTTGTCTGGATTTGCTTTGCCAAGGTTCTAAAAATATCAAAAACATATGTCAGAGCTGCGAGCTTGTCGTCATGCAAGATAAATCTGTTCAAAATACGATTTAAAAGATATTTAAATATAAGTAATATCCTAGATAGCACGTAGAGAATTCAAAAAGAATTCAATCGTATGTCAGCAATTCTGAATTCATTTTCAGATGTAAAAAGAATTCTTCAAAGTTTAGTTCAGAGAGAAAAGAATTCTTTTCTCAGGTAGCACAGATAATTGAAAAAGAATTCAGTCGTGTGTCATCGAGTTCATTTTTAGATACGAAAAGAATTCTGTTCACTGAACTGAACTCTGAAGAATTCTTTTTGCGTCTGAAAATGAATTCATTTGGTAACATACGATTGAATTCTTTTTGAATTCTCTGTGCTATCTGGGACGTCAACATGTTTTCTGTCATTGTTAATGTGCTAATGAAATATTTGTATCTCAGTCATTCATAAATTTGCGACAGACTACAAACGTGAATACCTTGAACAGCATCCAGTCAAATACGGTGAAACGCTCGCCCTGATAAGGCACGAAGTCCTCGTCGTCGTCGGATTGAGCCGCGACAGAACTTGGCGATGAAGAAACGTTTGCCTGTTGAGATGTTTGCGTTACAGCACAGATGCCTTCTCTCGTGAGAAGCGTTACGATCGAGAGACACAGTAGATACCCTGCAAAATTAAAAGTTTTCTCTGCTCAGATGTCCTTTTCATATCTTGAAAAAGATATCTCGAATTCGTAACGTTCAATTTTTGAGACGATACTATTCAGTATAAAATTGATTAATAAGTTAATTTATTGATTAATAAATAATGGTAAAATACTTTTATATATACGAATCGAATAATTAATTTTAAATGTCATCCCAGATAGCACAGAGAATTCAAAAAGAATTCAGTACGTCGCCAATTCTGAGTTCATTTTTAGATGCAAAAAGAATTCTTTTCACCAAACTGAACTCTAAAGAATTCTTTTTGCAACTGAAAATACAGTGAAAATTGGTGACATACGACTAAATTCTTTTTGAATTCTCTGTACTATCTGGGATGGTAATTTTATGGTTTTCTTTTTATACTAAATCGTTATATTATGCAGCGAATTAATATTTTATCTTTATTTTTAGTATTCCCCTCTTATTGACGTACACAGAAGTGAAGGTATAACGTGTTTCATGTTTCTGAGAATTTTCTACAATTACGCGTTTTAATAATAAATTCCCGGTTTTTAATCTGAATTCTGTGATTTGTTTAGTACGCGTTATCAACGACACTTCCGATTAGATAATGCAATTCGATAATAACGACTATACAGATGTTTATCTAAACGGAAACCTCGAGGAAACCGCATTTTTGTTGGCGGTCAGCTACCTCAATTGGTAAATAACCTTGGACTTTTTATATTCTATGAGAGAAAAAGAATCTCAAGGACTCTGACACTGGCCTTCGATGTTGCGCTTTTTTTACTTCTGCACTTTATTTACATATTCCATCGCGGCAAGTTTACTCGAGAGGATTCAATAGATACACAAAAAAGCAAATGAATAAAATAGCATGACGATTAATGGCATACATGAAATTATTATATCACGTAATAACTTTGTAAAGTAGAAGTCACGTGACGAATTGAACGTGACGAATTTAACATATTGCAATCTCTTAACTAATTATATGCACTTAATAATCATAATTATCTCTTTAACAGAATGTCACAATTTCTAATATAATAAAAGTAAAAGTTAATAATATGTTTTGTCTTTTAAACAGGAATATTTAAAAACCAAGACGATAAAGAATGTCCAGTTTCAGATACATGTCTCTAAACGTTGGTACTTTTATTTTGTTTATACAAAAAGCTGGATTTCCGTCAGTAATAAATTTATAAAAAAAAGCATTGCTCACCTAACTGAAGCCGCATGATTGCTAATTGTTCACTATACAAAGTCAGAAGTTGTTGGCGTCTTGCGGCGAGTTAATCTCCGGGCTAGATTTTCGATTTTTGCAGCTGACGTTCGCAGACAGGACGATCGAGCGCGCGTACTCCGATGTACCGTAAAGAGTAAAACCGGTCAGCCCAACGATCCGGCAGATTATACAGCCTATGCGCGAAGAAGAGAAGTGGTAACTCGCACGGGAGAGACGTGCGAGGGGTCCTCCCGACAAGAGGAGGAAGCATGGTGGTGAGCGTGACTCAGGAGCGAGCAATTTTACACGTGCTAAATCGTAAGATAATGTGCGCGATAATACTCGCAGATGTATAAAATCGGTTGGATCGTTGACGCGTGACAAATGATTTTATCCATCGTGATTTATGGAGGACGGAGGGGATCTCTTGGAAAATGTTGAATAGCGAATTTTAGAAAGAATCCGCGTTGCAGAGAAATATCGTCCTGGCAGCAGCGCCGAGTGCAATTTCGTCGGTTTCAGTATTGCAAATAAATAAAGTTGCGGATATTTAAAGAGTTCAAAAAGAGTTCTTAAGTCCTCTAGAACACTTTTGGAATTCTTTAAGAAGTCTTTTAGAGATTTACACTATATGGGATGTAACTATTGCATAACGCACGTGTTATATCGCATTTACATTGTTGAGTGAGGAATTATAACATTGACGTTATGTACTGATAGTTAATGTTGATTGGTTTGTAATTGCTTGAGGAATCGCTACCAACTTTGGTCCAGAATACTGAAAGAATAATCCAAAATTTGTTAAATTAATACAAAGATGAATTTCGTAAAAACAAAGTTAAAATGTTAAGAATTTTAAAATTTATAGGTTTATCGAATTAATCACTGTTATGACACTTGATGATCAATTGAGTACACACGTCTGATGACGAGAGCGTTTCAGTATCGCTCCTCAATATCCTTCGTAATCCTTTGGAAATCCTTCAGTGGTAAGACGTAAGACCTGGGATGTACAACGTTGACTTATAACATCCGTGTTGCCGCGAACTCCGCATAATTCCCCGAGTTTCGTACAACTAAACAAGATCGTTCGATAGCACGTCTATTCGGGCGTGACTATGCATGTAAACGCCTGGAAAATATTCGCAGTTTTCAAATTCCGGCGAGAATATGATATCACACCTCGCGAACGTCATCGAGTATGGGAACGGGATGCAATCCGGGGACATTAAACTTTGAATGGATACGTCTTTGGATGATAACGTCATAGTCGGGACTGTAAACTATTGACGATTGGTTTACATTGTCAACGACCCATTTACTACTTATTTTGATGTCAAAATACTTTATGCTGACACATCGGAAAGTCAGGCTCGATACGTAAAACTTATCTATACGTCCCACAAAGTAACGAAAGACAAACGGGAAGTAAAAGAAACAAACAGAAAAAATACAAAATAAAAAAAATGTTATATTTATTACAAAATGAATCGCAGGAGATAACGATAGGTTTCAGCGTGATTGCGTTTAATGAAAAAACTCGCTAAAAACACATGGACAGCGTCACTCTCACGAAGTCGTTGCGCTTGCATCCTACTTGACCTTCGAATCATCCTGTACACTGGAGTACTTGTTGACCGCTTCTTCAACCGTCGAGGTGAGAGAGTCCAATTTTTCTGGCGAAATATACGGAATTAACGTGTACGCCAAGTTGTTTACCTGCGCAAACAATTAAATTTATAAGTCACATGCTATAAGCAATTATCTGGAAGAAATTCGCTCATAATGTAATCATTTATTGTCTTCAAAAGCGATTGTCATTTGCTCGTTTGTTTGCTTGTGTCGCGCGTATGAATTAAGATCATGTCTATGATATAAAATTATTGAAAAATTAAATATTAAAATGCGAAAAATATCAAAGTAATAAATGTTTGATCAATCAATCACGATAATACGAATGAGATGGCAAAGTATGTAGCATAAACAACGCTTGCATCCCCGTTCGTTAACGAAAGTAGATTTTGGGAGGAAGCGCAAGAGAACGATCGATCGCAAACTCAATGATTTAAGAAGCTGACTTGTCGATTCCGATGATTCATTTGCGAATAAACTATACTGTTCCGACAGTGTGATTACAGAAGCGACTAGAAAAGTACATCCTGGTAAGATTTACGTATCGGGAAGAACGATGACTTGCCTGTCTCACATTGGATGCCAATACCGATAAAATAGTACTGCAGATTGAAGTGTAGGAGCAGATCAAGATACCAACAACTCCGACTACGGACGAGGCTAGAAGGCTTGGCAGCAGATAAGGACCTGTGTAAGAGGTCAGGTTTCTATATGCAGGTACTATGCCGCTGAAGATATCCGACCACCAGCTGGAGCTTGCTCTCGGTATGGTTGCTATTGCCGTCGACGTAACGACTTCGGTAACGATATTTTTCTCGGTGGTGCTTACGCCGGTGTCTTCAGTCGTTGTCACCGAAGGAATTACTGAAGTAGTAGCTAAAGTACTTTGCGATAACGACCCCGAATAAACCGGGCCATGAATTGGCAATTGCTGTCCTTCCTTAAACTCTTGTATTAGATCCGTAGTATCCCTCGTATGCCTCGCTAATGTATAAGCAGTAATAATTGTGAACAAAACGAATCCAATGCGAAACATTTTTCCTTACTTTATAAGACAAGTTTCGTATTGCGAGATCTCTCGAGAACGTGTGACTCGTTTGGAAAAGAGACAACTAAATATAAATACAAATGATTAGTGGACAATTTATAAATTTGTGTTATATCTAATCGATGATTGAATTTTGATTATTATATACTTACATGTACAGCGAGTTGTTCTCCTTGATTATTGCTGACGGTTGTTCGTAAAACTTCGTGCACACGCTGTTTACACACAATGTGCCGTTTTTTCGGGCGAGAATTCCTGTTCCTGAAATTGGAGCTGAGTTTCGGATGAATTTCTTCGCTCAGCTAGACAGTACCAGACTGAAAGAAAATGTCATCCTCACCCTATATATAGCTTTACTAACTTATACTAGTATACGTAACTATACAAGGGTTGGATCGACCATTTTTATCTTCTACTTTCTATACCCTTTTGTCCTTTTCTCTATCTGCAAGAGATTATTTTAATACATTTTATCTCTAACAAATGGATACGAGAACTTTTCAAACAGGTATTGGTATCTATTCAATTTTCGGACGAACATGACTTTCTTTTTAGAAGAAAAAAAGTTTTTTATTCTATCTAGATGTAATGATATATAACTCGATAAATTGACAAAATTTTTATAATTTTCATATTATAACATTATATCTCGAGTAACTTATTAAAGTCTAACTCATTATCAATGAAGATATTACGATTATAACATTGATCGCAGTTAACAAATAAAGGTAATTATAATGTAACAATTGCATTATAGAGTAGGAAATTATGACATTGATATAATGTTAATTGATGTTTATTAGGAATTTACAAAGATCACCATTGTAAAGTATAAGTAATACTTCCATAAGTCCTTATTAAAAATAGAACTGTTCACGATTTTATTTTACAAAAATATTATTGTATAAAAAATATATACGAATGAATTCTCACACAATATATACATACTCTTTGTATGTGAAATTAAATTTCTTACTATAGTCATTATTGTAAAGCAGAGTTCAATTTAATTTTATTAATTCACAATAATACCAAATCAATCTTCTTGCACTTGTATACGTAGCTGTTCAATCTCGTCCTCACTGCTCACAGACTTGTTCAAGACGTTTATATTTTTCCTCTTGCTAATCTGCTTTGCACTAGTTTTATCCCAATGGAGACGCTTGCGCTTATTGCGTTCCAATTCCCTCTCGGCTATTTCCAATATCGAATCCTCATGGGCAAGCACACTCGTCTCAGCATCTTCCCTTACGCAGAACGAATCCTACGATCGAGAAGAATAGAAATTCTATTAGCGACAGATACAAGGTGGATATTTTAAAGGTATACATTCGACGTCATACGAACATAAAGATACGAGTCCTGTTGCGACAAGGCCTGTGAATAGATCTCTATATCCGGGTCCGGCGACTGCGGCTTCTTGAAATGGAACGCACCGGGTCTTTTGAATAAACTCTTAGTAGTTTGCAAATAATGCGCCTGCATGTCCACTTGATTCTCTACATTTTGGGTGTAACTCACGAAATCGTGCAGCTCCTCATCTGTCGTGGAAGTCAAACTGCTTTCATCCGAACTGTCATTCGAACTCACCTGTGCTTCATCGTCTATATATGCATTTTTCTTCCTCTTTTTCTTCCTTTTGTGCTGATTGCTGATTTTCCGTGCGGCGCTTCTCTCTAAGTGAGACATTTGCTTCGATGTACTAACACCAGATTCTAAAGTATTCTGTTCCTGCCTTTTAATGCATTTGCTAGGCGCTCTAAAGGCACTCAAGTCTATCATGCTCGAATGCAGATCCTTGTTCCTTTTCAAAGATAACATGGGATGTCTATTACTGACTGGCACTGGCATACCAAGCGGTGTTATCCTTTTTGACATGCCGCACAAGTTGCCACTTCCAGATGCGAACACCTTCGATGTATCGTCAAAATAATTATCGTTCTTCACCGAGCTTTTCGACATATTACGCAAATGATTACTTTGGTCTTTTGAAGTTTTCGACGTATGGCAAAAATAACTGCTTTCAAGCTCGTCGAATTTCTTTACGCTATCATGTGTAATCATGAAGTCTTCATCGGAGTCGTCCTGCAAGTCGAAATGCTGTTTCACGGCATATGACTTCGTGGTAGAATTAACATCAGATAATTTGTTTTTTAATTCCGAACATGTGTTCCTCTTTTCGACTTCAGTTCTGCGGTTGGTTGAAATCCACTCAGGACTACTATCCCTTTTACTTGCGGAAAGTATCGGTGATTTCTCTAAATCTTTTTTCATCCGCGCCATTTCTTCGATAGCTTGTGTTATGGACAAGAAGCTCTCTTCTGGTTTTGGATTATCTATTTGTTTACTATCGTTAGGTTTATTACATGCAAACTCAGTCATATCATCATCACTAAAATAAAAATCTTGTATTTCGTTCATACAGTTTTCTGCGGACTTGTTTGTTTGGACAGGTTTTGCTGGTTCTACTGATAAATTTTGATTAAATTCATCAGCGTTTGTTTCGTCCAGGAAGATATCAACAACGCTTTCACATGTTACATTCATATTCGCTGCATTTTTACTAAATATATTGGAAGAATTTGGAGGTACTATACTTTGTCGTGCAGTATCATTGACATCTAAATCATCATCAGTTGAGCTAAATGAATCATTTAATATATTTTCAAATATACTGGGTTCCATGTCATTGAGCATATTATCTGATAATTCTGTTCTTGTATGATCAGTCATGATATCATTATTATCTTTTGTACTAGATGCAAGAACTTTACTCTTATCAACTGAATCTATTTTAAATTCATTAATTGCTTGACTCACATGTGAAATTATGGTTATATTAGTGTCAGAACTATCATCCAGTATATCCTCGAATCTCACTTCGTTGGTATCGATATTGCTTTCATTTCGGATAGTGCACCAAAAATCGTTATCGATATTAACATGAACGTTATCATTCTGAGTATTTTCAATCTTACAGGTTTCACGTTTTGTCGCCAGAAAGTCAATTAAATTCGTAATTAAAAAAGGTACAGAATCGAGAACTTTTATGTCAGGTATTACAAAGTTAAATGGATCTATAACTGATTTTGCCACAGGAATGTAAGTTGTATCCATTTTACGCACAGAGGTCATTTCTTCCTCTGATTTTTTGACTGTGCATAATGTCAGGAAATCGATTCCTGCATTATCATCGGATAATAGTTTGACGTTTTTGGGATCTATCGTATTATGTATGTTACCACTCTGTGTTGTTAATGTAAGAACATTACATGTATTATCTTCATTTTGTTGGTTGCATTTACCATTGGTAAGAAATTTCATCATCGACGATTGCCCCGTATTTTTCGGTACTGATATAGAGGAACCTAAAGTATATATGTATTTTTAAGTAAATTTGCGAGTAAAACAAAGACGGAATATATATATATATATAATCGAATAAAAGTAAGTTAATCATAAGACTTACTTTCTTTTTGTTTTGTGCTAGATGCTTCATCTTTCTTGTTAATATTTTTCTTTCTCTTCCTACCTTTTACATTTGGTGTCTTTGGTAATACATTTATATACATCATGTGACATTCTGGAGTGAATTGATTTGGGATCATTCTAGGGTTATTTTGATACAGGGAAGAAAATATATTGCTTGTATTTAATATCTTATTATTCAAGGAGTTTCTCCTAGAGAGCGTGGATTTCAGATTCTGCAAAATATTTTAGTCAATACACACATACAAAAAAACATGTAAATTTTTCGGTTACCTCGTGTTCTTTTCCATCTGTAACAAGAATAATGATGTGACCATCGCGTTTACGTCCTGTTCTGCCCATTCTTTGAACTAGCCTTGTTGGAGAATGCTGTGATACATCAAAACAAATTATCAGATCTACTTCACCAACATCCAATCCTTCTTCACCTGCGTTATATATTTATAAATATTAAAATATTAGAATCTCTCTCATAAATCTAGTAAAAGTAATTAATATTCTATAAATTAATATATACTACCTATACTTGTCGAAACCAACACATTCACGCGATTGTTTCTGAAATCTTCTAATGCTTGAATTTGCTGCTTTTGCTTTTGACTAGCTTGACCAACAAACATTTGCGGTCTAATTAATGGTTTTGATTGCAAAAGCAAAACGTAGACTTCATTGACTATATCCCTATACTGAATTTATGGAAATATATAAATAAACTGTTTTTTTTCTAAGTATTAAACATATTATATGAAATATTAATATACAAACTTCTACAAAGACTATGGCTCTTGTATTCGCATTTTCGTCATTATTCTTCCTGAAATGATGTTCAAGTAATTCTTTCAATTTGTAAAATTTATTATGTCCAAACACAATATTCGTTGGCATCTAAAATAATTATTTTTTTATAAATAAATATTTATTTTTAGATATACTATTTTATTCTACAGTTTTACTATATCGTTAAGATATTCTTACAAACCTCAGATACGTATCCATTAGGAAGAATTTCTGGAAATGGTCCAAGATATATTTCTATGTCATGGAGTAATCTTTGCAATTGATCTTCATAAGGCATCCAGAATTTATCAGAATGATCTAAAAACAAATTACTTTCTTGTATAATTCATGCTTTTATATAATTTCAGATGATTAGTTTTTCGATTAGTAGATATAGATAATATAATAAATAATAATTGACAAGTTGTAGCAAACATACTCTTATAAAAGGTGCAGAAAGCTCGCAATCCATGTCTAATCATAAGTTCATATGCATGATACATGGTTAATAATATACTCAAGGTTTTGCTAATTTGTGCATAATTTCCTGATTTATCTGTCTTTTTTTTGAATTCTTGTAATAAGTGAAATATCTAGAAATAAATGTGCAAAAATTAAGATTATAAAATTTTTTTTGTTATAGATTTTTAAAAACTAAACTAACCTACCCTTCCTTTCGATATGTTTGCAGCCTGTCCTCGCAATATATTACATTGCATAAGAAACTTCACATGACGATCCATAATAATAATATATTTTTCTTTGAACTGAGCCAATTCATTACTGAGAGGTACCAAAATAGTATCAACTTTCCTATTGTTAATATATGGTATTATATCCAATGAGTTGTCATCTCTCAATTCCAAGCGGGAAATGCATAAATTTTGTATTACCTATGTGTGTGTGTATATATATAATTTATATAACAAAATATATCAGAATATTAAATTAAATTTTTAATCAATTTTTAATAAAAGTAAATAATAGAACATAGTTAATCAATATTAACCTACATAGTTACCTCATGAACATTATCTATTTTATTTCCAGGTGTAGCAGAAAGTGCCAATATCCTAAAATATTGATTTTGTGTGGATAATATTCTGACACACTAAAAGTTATAAGTTACAACTTGATCAATTTATATAAAAATAAAAACAGTATATATTTGGTCCAAATAACTTCTATATTTCTTTACCTCACAATATGAATGTTTGCCTAAGGCTTTATGAGCCTCATCCACAACAACGCATTTGATTAAATGGCTAGGTACAATTGATCTTTCAAGATCATTATGAAATACTTGAGGAGTGGCAAATATTATTTTTTTTTTAAACCAAGCAATTTCACGATTTTTCTGATTGACTGTACCTATAGATTAAACAATATCTATTATTGTACTATGACAAATATACAGACAAGATATATAAATATACAATATACTACTAATAATATTAATATCGTTAATATTCTGTTAATAATAAATATAAGAACCTGTAAGCTCTATCATTTCTACACTTGGTATTCCCATTACTTCATAGCATGCATCAATCTGTTGAGCAACCAAAGGTTTTGTTGGTGCAAGGAACACAATTTTTCCAAGTGGAAACCACCTCCAAAAATTGTACATTACGACAGCAGCAATAAAAGTCTTTCCTAAACCTGAAACAAGTTTAAAAAGGCCAAATTTTGTATATTTAATCCTGTACTATTGATAACAACATGATGATGAATATTTCTTTTCTTACCAGTAGGCAAACAAACCAAGGTATTGTAATATAAAGCTGTCTTAACTATGTTATATTGATACTCGCGAACTGGGTAATTTTCCGGGTAAATCCAAGTATTTCCAGTTGACAGAGAAAATCCTTTGGTTTCTGGATCGTCTGAACTGTATTGCGTTGACAATTCCATTCTGGCAAAACTTTATTCAATTTTTGCGCCTCAACAACGAACTTGACAAATCGATAACATAATAACTGCACGAACTGCACTGAACATAATCACCACTATAATTTAATTAAATAAATATTAATCTATCACATACAATCACATAAAGTAGTTCAATCAGTAACATATGAGATCTCGAAATTTATAAAGTTCGTAGATCACACGTAGTCTGCCGTTTAAAGGCCATGTTACAGTTGTGTAAAGGCCAAGTCACACTAGCGATTGGTGATTGACGATTGACAATTAAAGATTAGATTTTAACGAATCAACAAGCTTCAGCCTTGGCTTGTTTTGTTCCAATTGATCAAGTTCCAATCTTCAATCGTCAATCATTTATCGCCAATCGTTAATGTGATTTGGCCTTTACAAGATATACCAATCAGATTCACGAAATCTGTAGCAACTTCTCTGCTGAAAACAATCAATAAAGTACGGAAAGAGAAGTTCAACAATTTAGAACTAGAGGCAATTTAGCGCTAGCTGTTCATGACAAGTCCTTTGGATTGGCTATTCGATCTTGCTACTAAAAAATAAAGATTTGGCTGATTCATCGTTGAGTTGCACTACTCGAAAAATCTGCCTCGTGTTCGTCATCCATCGTCATCCTTGATGTGACAAGTCCCGTAATTCAGTTTCGCATGCCGGCTGTGACAAATTGCATGTTGCGTTGAAGGCCGTATTAACTAAAGAACAAGATGGCAAAATTGTTATCGAACCAAGTTTTAGAGTACTTAGACAAACATAATGAAGCAAATTCGTTAGATTTGAGTACTGAGCTGGGAGAGCATCACGATTTGGTTATAGGAGCCATCAAAAGCCTTCAAACGTTCGATGATGTAAGTTTGCTTAAGTTAATTATTCGTAAATTATTATGCGCTACTAAATATCTTATTTTCATTTATTTATACATATTGGCTTACATGTAAAATCGATGCTAAGTGATCGTGCTTTCATTGAATATTTCCTCGATTCATGAAATTATTACAAATATGTTAATTATTTGCTCGATTGTAATTTATTTTTGGTAGTTAATTACAGTGAAACCAACTGTTAAAAAGATATGGGAAGTTGTACCAGAGGGAATACATATATTAGAAAATGGCAGTCATGAAGCAGTTGTTTACAACAATGTTCCTGACAAGGGTATACCTCAGCAGGAACTCATAAAATCAAGTCCTTATGCTAAATTAGGTTTTTCCAAGGCAATGGCTGCTGGGTGGATTAAACTGGATAATAGTAGTGGTACTCCTATTGTAAAAAAGAAAGTATCATCAATTGTAGATACTGTACGTGAACATCTAAAGGATGTTAACAATATCCCAGAAAAAGTTAAGACAGAATATAAAAAAAGAAATCTTTTACGAGAAGTGTAAGTATAAGATTTGAAGACATGTAAATAAACTCAAGTTCCTGTTTTACCTTCATTTTCATTTTTTTGTAATAGGGTAATTAATATGTTGCATGTGGAGAAAGGATCAAATTTCTCCACAAAAACAGAAAAATTAGAAGCTGATTTGACATCAGATTTATTGACACATAGTGCTTGGAAAATCAAGAAATTTAAACCATACAACTTTGATGCTTTAGGTGCAACTCTTCAAATTGGTCACTTACATCCACTGTTAAAAGTTAGGCACGAATTCAGAAAGATCTTCTTGGAAATGGGGTATGTAGTGGGATAAGCCAAAGTTCTTGCAATTATTGGAAGCAAGGAAGTAAATTACAAGAGTGAAAATCATTATTTTTATCTTAGATTTACAGAGATGCCTGCAAATAATTATGTGGACAGTTCCTTCTGGAATTTTGATGCTCTCTTTCAGCCACAGCAGCATCCTGCTCGCGATGCACATGATACCTTTTTTGTTTCTGGTACTTAAAAATGCCAATGAAATGACAATTAAAAGAATACAATCAAGAAACTACTGATTTCTGTATTTTAGAGCCATGTATCAGTACAAAGTTCCCTATGGAATATCTCGAAAAGGTGAAGACCGTTCATAGCAAAGGAGCATATGGATCTCAGGGGTATAGATACGATTGGAAGCTTGAAGAAGCACAGAAGAACTTGTTGCGTACTCACACGACATCTGTTAGTGCACGGATGTTGTATAAACTCATGCAGGAGGTACAGTCAAAACAGAGACAGATTGCTTCTTTAAGGATGATAAATTGTAATAGGAAATGCTTCACAGGGGGAGTTTAAGCCGGTGAAATACTTCAGTATTGATAGAGTATTTCGAAATGAAACGTTAGATGCGACGCATCTTGCGGAGTTTCATCAAATCGAAGGTGTTATTGCCGATTATGGGCTAACATTGGGCGATCTTATTGGGACAATTTACGAGTTTTTCAAGAAGCTTGGAATCACGCAACTTCGTTTTAAACCCGCGTATAATCCTTACACTGAACCGAGTATGGAAATATTCTGCTATCATAATGGCTTGGAAAAATGGATAGAAATTGGCAACAGTGGCATGTTTAGACCCGAAATGGTACTGCCAATGAATCTACCCCCTGATGTCAATGTTATTGCATGGGGTTTGTCATTAGAAAGGTATGTAAATAAGAAAATATATGCATGTTGCCTGATACTGCAATTTGATATCAAGATATATCAAGATATATTTTTGGACTTCATTTTTTGGATTTCAGACCAACGATGATTAAATATGGTTTAAATAATATACGTGATCTTGTTGGGCCAAGAGTGGACATGGAAATGATCCACAACAATCCTATATGTCGATTAGAGAAGTAAATATCATTCTAAGTTATTGAGGTATTTATATTAAATCTCATCTTTCTGGAAGTAACTAGTTAAAATATTTAAATAAAATATTTTAAACGTTTCAAAATTCAAAGTCTGAAGGTAATTACATTTAAATGACCGCTTAAAAAATTGTTATTCATTGTAATTTAAAGTAATTGTAATATCTATCGTTAAACTTGTCCTTTTTTTCATGGCAGGACTAGTCGAATGTTTCTACAACGAAAACCACAAGAGCAAAAATCTATTCAAAATCAATTGAACCAAGAAGAGAAAATCAAGCAAACTTCGATATATTCCTCGGAAAAACAAGCACTTTCCAAACAAAGGCTTATTATTTTTTGCGACCCGGAATATCCGATTTATTTCCTTGAGTCTTTTTTACGACTCATACAACCGTATTTCAGAATCTCTGTGTCAACTTATATTCATTCTACAGTAAGAAATTTGCCTGAGAAGCTCGTAGGATTTTGTTCGGATTTTTCCAATACGTGTACGAACACAAATATACATATAGTTTTAATTTGGAAAACTGTCGGAATCGATCCAGTCATGGAATTACCAGGAATGCGTAAAATTGCAGGGATAGTGAACATCGCGCGATACTTGAATCGTTTGATTGAACTCACCGATGTTAAAGTATTAACGTACGAACGAGATGGCGTGTCTTACGCGAATAACATAGATTTTCATCTGGATAGAATACACTGTGCATTGCATGGTATAGATAACAATATATTGTGTCCAGTCCCCAAAACACCTTATGTATTGGGCCCGTGTATTTCCATAGTCGACATCATTCTCGAATCTATCGAGAAGTATAACATAAAAAAATAATTTTACTCATTTCTTACGTGTATTGAATATTTTGTGCATAGCTGGCGAGAATTTTATTTAAATGTCAAATTGATAAATAAAAATCTGTTTAAAAACTTAATATCGAAATCCATCGTTGTGAAACTTCTCTACTTGATCCTCGATACGCGCTATCGTGGCTAATCTCTTCTCGGAATTGTTTTTAATCTAGAAATAAAGCGATTCCATAAGACTAAGAGAGACGAATATATATCTTTTCACTCTACTTATTGCAGTGTACCTAGTTCAGACAATTTTTCAAGAAAGAATGGGCCTTGTGTGTCGTTATTTTTCGTTGTATGTGAAGCGATTATTTATACAACGCGCGCTCATCGCTTCCGTCAAGAAGCCGTACGTTCATTGGTTGTGCGTCATCGTGTCGCGACGGACATGTCGCCGCGTTCCAATCATAAAGCATCATACGCGAGTTCAAGCCCGCATCAGCGGCAGAAGTGACCCGCGATTTGTTGATGCGCTTACGGCCAATTCGCAACGCAACACGGCGTGTTCGCACGCGAGTGATAATCGTTCGGAAGCATCGCGGAAGCGCGCATCGTCGCGGTCGCATTCGAAGAGAGTGACACGCAAAGACCAAGGTTCGGTATTGTATCATAGCGACACGATAGCGTGAGAAGCGCGCTTTCGTCGCGCTCGAATCTCGTTTTCCGTAGGCGACCGCCAATTGTCGCGCGTACCGACAGTCACAGCAATACGCGAGTATTGCTACGGGACTCGTGTGCCGACGGTGAGGAAGTGAGGTGAGGTGAACAACACTATCGGCGAAGAGGTTGTGTGCGCGAGTTTAACGGCGCGATACGCGCGAGCGAGTGTGCGTGCGTGCTTGTGTCCGCGCGACAGGCAGACAGTGCGATACACTGACGTATACGTCGTTCGGACGAGTGCGAATCGCGTGCGTGCATTCGGCGACGGTACAGCGGCAGTCGCGATCACACCGAGTGGCCGTGACGCGCTGAGGAAGTCGCGAGGGGTAAAGAGAGAGAGAGAGATAGAGATAGAGAACGAAAGATCATTCGCGAAACGTCGGCACGCGGCGTGTGCGGGGACCCGTCTGTCCGCCAAGGTTAAAGAAGAGAGGAGACGATCCGTCGTGTGGAATGCCCCGCTAAAATGGCGGTGATCGGCACCGTCGCGCGGTGCTAGAGAGGAAAAAAGAGGCGACCGCCTGCCTTCCCAGACCGCGCTCGTTCGCTGTTTTGTTTTGACTCGGCCGTGACCGCTAGCCTCGCGGAGAGATCTGAGCCGCGGCTATCGGCCCTTTTCGTTCGACGCGCAACCCCGATCTCGCGCCGGCCCCCTCTTCCCCTACGCCTTGCCTGCGCTGGCAGTAGGCCCCCACTCTGGTGGCCGTTCCTCGTCTCCTCCTTCTCTGTTTCGTTCCTCCTGCCGTCTTTGTCGGGTCGTAGATTGAAGTCGCGCGACGTATCAACGTGCGACCGCGCGAGTCGTTAATGACAAAAAGCTGGCTGACGAGACGAGCTACTACGACGGCAGACGCGATAGCAGCGTTAGAGGCGGAAGCAAAGGTAGCAAACAGCAGCAGCAGCAGTAACATCGGTAGCGGGACGGACAAGTGCTATCGGGCTCGCGGGTTCGACGCGACCGCGATGCCCGTGCCGCATCGCCACGCTCCTGACGTGAAGAAGCGCATCGGCAACGCAAACTCGCGAACGTACGACGAGGCGAGCGCAAGCAGCACTGTGTTATTACGAAGCAAAGTCGAGAACGTGAAGGGACGGCGGCTCGTCGCCAGGTGAGATACGTCGCTCGTTCTCCTTTTTTCTCCTTTTCTCTCTCTCTCTTTCTCTTCCTCTCCTTTCCGTTCTCTCTCTCTCCCTCTCTCGTTCTCTCTCTTTCGCTGTGTACGCGAGCGCGCGCGAGGCGACGTTTTTTTCTGTCTCTCTCTCGGCTCGCGCGAGAGAAACCCTCTTCCGTTTAACTTGTTCGAAACGGCGCACGCCTCTTCTCACCTTCAATGCTTATTTACGAGGGCACGGGCGAGATGTAGCAGTGCGACCGACCGCCGCCGAGGCTCTGTTGTTACTTTACCGTTTGCCTCGCATAGGTTAGGCGCATTCTCGCTGATGACTGTGCAGATTAAGCACGATTTCGATCTGCTGAATGTACACGTCGCCTCGTATATAGCATCGCGCGTGTTTCCCGCGGAGTAAGCGTCACGAGAGAGACACAGAAGCGTTGAGTCGAAGGGTAATTCTAATAGAAAAGGCGAGAGTGGGAGAGAGGGAGTCAGAGAAAGTCATGAGCCTAGTTTATTGTTGAAGTAACGGTGTTATGCTTGAGAAAGATCTTTTTTATGTTACTAGCGATTTCGTAATGTTAGATTACATGTCTGTATTTTAGGGACAAAACTGTAAAAGTGATAAATGGTGTGAAAATTGTGGTGCATATAATGGTTGTTCGTTGTCAGAGAGAAGAGAGCTTTATGTTTGTTACAATTTAATTCATTTATTGTGCTAATCATGTCCTGGTTTGTTTTTATTTGTCGATTCTGCCACTCTATATTTAGCATATGAATTTGTAAACAAGAGAGTCACAAAAGTTTAAGGTCATAGAACTGGACTTGTACAACTTATCTGTTTTGTAATGTTCTATGTGGTCACTGCATAGTGTTAGATTCTATAGTCAGCTATAATTTGAGGTTATTTTGTGTTATTTTATTGCCTCAATTTATTAAATGTTTAAATACATAGTTTCAGAATATGCATGAATATATGTCAAAATCTTCCTATAGTTTGTTCAGTTATTAATTTACAAACAAAGAAGTTTGCTTTCAAGAACTAATATTCTATGAGATATTTTATTTCAAGGATTAAGTAAATGTGTGCAACAGCATTTGTATTCAGGAAAATTTTACAATATTTCAATAAATGAATTAGAATATATTCTAATGGAATAATTCATTATGTATGTATAGACATACTGTTTTTATTATATTTTATATATGATATTAAGTTATATGACCATATAATATCTATGGAATACAATGTAAACGTATAATTAGTCATGTTGCAGTAGTGCATGTTAATTATAATTTTATTATATTATTATGTATTCGTGATTGTATTTGTTTTTTAGATATTAAATTTGGGAAGGATACATTAATACATCAAGATGAAAATCGACCGCAGCAGACTGAAAAAATGCACTTCTGAAGTGGTTAGTGCTTTGTATAGTTTCTGTTTCAGTATCATTAATTCATATAAAAGCTACTTTCTTGGAGCAGAATCTATATTTTGTTTAGATTAATACATTTAATATACAATGATACACATTTTGATGAGAGTTTAATAATGTAATAAATCTTCAGCCCGCAGAATGTCAAACACTCATAAACAAGCTACGCTCCTGCTCTCATGCAGAGCTACTAGAGGAGCTCAAGCAAATAGATGCGTGGACTTTTGGCAAATGTGAATTGTTTCATTGGATTGATGTCTTGGATCTCAGTGATAGTATTTTAGAAGAGGCTGCGGCAAGGAGCCCAGATAATCCATGGGAATTAGCATGTGATCTTCCTCAAAATAGAGAGGTTTGTTTAATAAATGATTTATTAATATGCATGTGAGAACTCTGATGAAAAAATATATACTATAAATGTTATTCTACATAATAGTCTGAAACTATTTACACAAATTTATATGTATGTACAAGTATATATAAATATATTTTAACGTGTATATATATAATTATTAATTTGGTACAGGCAAAAGAGCTGCTTCTCTGGGTTCTTCACTTCACAACATTGTTGATTGAGCACTCATTCTCACGGCATTTGTACAACAGCATGGAACACTTGGTTACTTTGTTATCAAGTTGTGACATGCATGTAGTTCTCGGTGTATTAAATCTCCTGTATATGTTTAGTAAGCGCAGTAATTTTATTACACGTCTAAATAGTGACAAACGGCAAGCTTTGCTCAGCAGGCTTAATCATCTAGCAGAGGTTAGTGATTTGAACTTGTACTTTAAAGATACAATTTATACAGGTATAAATAATTATACATAATAAACTGGCTATTATAGAGTTGGGGAGGCAAGGAAAATGGTTTTGGCTTGGCAGAATGCTGCAAGGAATATCCAGAAAAGGTAAGTGTGCACAATTAATACATAATTGTATACATAAATGAATATTAAATGCGCTACAATTTAATATCATCTTGGATTTTTCAGCCATTTCCAACAAGTGCAACAACACTACATTTTGAATTCTACGCGGAAAACCCGACCGTATCGGAACCGTCAACAACCGGTACATCGCTTCCTAGTACAAAAAAAGTTGGTCAAGCGAATTTTGTAACATATATACATATAGAAGCTGTTGACAAACTTGGAAAAACCCCGGCGCAGATTATGAACGATCTGTTGAAAGTCTACAATGTACCCCAGGAACGACAGGTAAATATGCCCAAATATTCTTTCTTCTACAGAATTTTAAAGAAACTTAAAAAAATTTAAATTTAAATTTAATTTTATATGGTTTATTAATATTAAACATAATAAATACAAGCACTGGGACAACATTCTTTAATCTCAAAACATATTTTTAGATGGCTCTATTGACGCATATAAGGTTAGGACATAGTTTTTCGGATTACCGGAGAAGGTTGCAATGTGTACAAGCACGACTACAAGCACTGTCCGTACTTGTATACAGCAATGCGCTACAGGAAAACGCGCATAGTCTCCTTCATGCTGGACTTCTTGAAGAACTGGTTGAATTGTTGGAACTCCCACATGCTCATCTCGTCGAAATTCGTGCAGCAGCCTTGCGTACACTTACAAGCATCATACATCTGGATCGCAATCCACATTTTCCTAAGTGAATATAAATCTTTCCTTATCTATGCAAATTCATTACGCACGTGGCGTGATGCTAATCTTCGCTGGTGCACTTTCAGGAAACCAGGCTCGCGCTTGAATATGATTATCGATGTCACTGGAGCCAGTTCGTATCATGGATTTCTTCCAGTGTTGGTTCGCACTTGTATAACGACATTGACTTCACCTCAATCAGATGGACAGCCATTTCCATTACCTCTTGCGACAGCTCTGTTTAGTTTCCTGTATCATCTCGCTAGTTATGAAGCAGGTGGTGAAGCACTTGTCAGTTGTGGTATGATGGAGAGTCTCTTGAAAGTTATCAATTGGCCAGGCAGTGAGCTCGAGCATATTACGGTAATATTTAATTAAATTTTGCGACGCGACTCGCGAAATTATTTCGCGAGCGATGACAGGCAGTCGCCCGTTCGCCGCGTCGGCAAGTAGCCGTCGGCTCCGATTCACGCCACGAAAACGCGAACGGTAGTTGGGCGCCAGGTGCGGAAAGGCCGCACCACCTCGGTAAACGCGAGATTCGATAGGTACCACGAAATTCGCGTGTTCTGGAACCGTCGGGACCGGTAGCCCTCAAGATTTTAAGTCGGAGACGGGGTGGGTCAGGAGAAGGCGGAAATGACTCGTCTTCGATAATAAGAAGTTTATTGTCGGGACTCTCGCACGTCCCGGTAATTAGCACGGTAATCTTCACAAAGACGAAACGCGAATCGCGAGACGACCGGGCTCGCGACAACGAGACGCGGAGCCCGAGGACGATTTCCTCGGGCGAGCCTTGATACACGCGCGCGCGGCCGCTCCGCGGACGAGACAACGATACGGAAACCGTACGAGACGTGACAACTCACGGAGCAGATGAATGGTCTTACAATACAGCGGCGGCTCCCTGGACGTTGGCGGCGGCGGCAGTGACGGTGGCGGTCCTCCTGCCGGTGCCCACTCCTCGCGTCCTCTCTCTCGCCCCGGCACGTCACGATATCTCTCTCTCTCTCCCTCCCCCCTCCCCCTCTCTCTCTCTCGTTCGGCACGTGCGGTATGTAACGCTCGAAACGGTGTGCGATCTGTTCGCGGCGTCGGTCGCGGTAAGGCTGACTGGCTTTCGGCTCTTGGAGGATCGCACAGTCTAGCGAGTCCTCCTGCGTCTCTTCTCCTCTCGTCCTGCGACATTCGGCAGTTGGGAATCGGTACTTTTCGCTATTATTGTCTCGAGATGGTTTCTGTCTCGAGACATTGTTGCCGTGGTGGATTCTCTCGCTGTCCTTCTCGGCGCTTCCGTTTTTTCTGCAGGGCTTCTCACGACGGCCGCGTTCACTAAAAGTAAACACAGTTGACAGAATACTGTCTAAGTGTGATACTGTGTTCTCGCTCCGGAATATTCTAAGCGGTATTAGATTCACGATTATTTCGATAATTCGGTCTAATTTAATATGAAATAGTGAGAGAGCGATTCACCTGATCCTGAGCGGTGTGGAGTTGTCGGTCGCTGCTTTCTCGTCCCTCGATGTTCTCCGTTCCTCCAGTCCTGGTAGCCGGCAAGGGAAGCCGAGGGGCACAAAGTCAGGGGCGCGTTGACCTTCGCATCTGCTCCGCTCGCAAAATTCGCTTCCGATATTTGTCTTAAGGACGCTCACAAACAAACACATGCCGGAACGCGGTATTCGAGAATATTCGCGAAAACCGTTTGCGACGCGACACATGAAAACTCTCATACCATTTCGGTACGGCTTTCTTGAGACGGGCGCCTCCACGACTGCCACGTCACAATTTGCAATGCATTTCCTCAATATTTAATAATTTGGGTCCGATCACAAAGAAACTATTATTTATACAATTTGTACTTTATAACGTCGCATTTTTTAATTTTTTGCTTTTTGCAGTTTGTAACAAGAGCAGTGCGTGTTATTGATTTGATAACCAACATAGATATGCAAGGTTTTCAAACTCATGGTGGTTTGGCAAGTTTCATTAACCGTTTAGACATGGAAGTCAATGTATGTAGAAAAGAACAACCATTCGAAATCGAACCATTGCTCTATCAGGATGCTCCACAAACCTCACGAGAGAGGTCAGTGGATAGGGAGGAGGAATCGTCCACGTCAGCACGTATGAACGAGACGTTCGACGTGCGAGAGGAGTCCTCTAATCCTATGGAATTTTCGGAAGACGAAAATATGAGCTCCAAAACGGACGAGAAAAACGAACAGCAACCAGATTATTCTGCTGCTAAGACCGGCAAGACATGCTTACCGCAACGAGCGGCACTTCTAAAGTCGATGCTAAATTTCCTCAAAAAGGCAATTCAAGATCCGGCATTCTCAGACAGTATACGACATGTCATGGAGGGTACGCTACCGTCCTCTTTAAAGCACATCATAAGTAACTCGGAATATTACGGACCCTCGTTATTTTTACTTGCTACTGATGTCGTGACTGTGTACGTTTTCCAAGAACCTTCGTTGTTGTCGTCTTTACAAGACAACGGTTTGACTGATGTTGTACTCCATGCTCTACTCATAAAAGAAGTGAGTGTTATAATTTACACACATGTGTGTGTGTGTGTGTGTACATATAATTTTATTGTTATATAATTTATATGATATATATGAAGTAAATATTACAACTTTTATGTATTAAAGAATTACACTAGTTGCGATATTATATGAGTATAGTTGAGAATGCACTTATACATTACTTAAAAATCTGTCAAAACTTCATATCAGGTTCCTGCCACTAGAGAAGTATTGGGCTCGTTACCAAATGTGTTCAGTGCATTGTGTTTAAATCAGCGTGGTCTTGAATCTTTTGTAAAGCGACGACCATTCGAGCGCTTGTTCAAAGTACTTCTTTCTCCTGTTTATCTCTCGGCAATGCGCCGACGACGAAGTGCTGACCCATTGGGTGATACAGCATCAAATTTAGGCAATGCTATGGATGAGTTAATGAGGCATCAGCCAAGTTTAAAAGTAGATGCTATTGCGGCTATTATCAAGGTATTATTTGTGACCAGTAAGAAAATACATTTCCTACACATACTAATCTTTACACCTACTTACATGTTTGCATTTGTTTTAGTTACTTGAAGAATTATGTGTATTAGGCTGCGACCCTCGGTACATATGTTGGCGCGCTGCCAGTAAATCAGATAATTCACCATCGAATGCTACCACTGGGAATCGACAATCCTCTGGTCAGTCGGTCGGTGTCGGAGTAGGAGATTCTGGTGGTGCCGGAGGTGGCGGTGGTGGTAGTAGCAGTGACGAGGAGGAGGAAGACGAAGAGGAAGCAAGCACCAGCTCGCATCCTCAACGAGAAGAACAACCCTCGCCATCACCCGCACAACCTGGACCTCCGCCTCAACCAAGGGAAAAAACTCCCATCGCTTTAGTTGAATATATTCATAACGTGATGAAGTTCGTGGATGCCATTTTGAGCAATAATTCGACAGATGATCACTGCAGGGAATTTGTCCTTCAAAAAGGGCTCGTACCGCTACTTTCAATTTTGGGTCTACCTAATTTACCGGTAGATTATCCTGTTGCTCAAGCAGCTCAGTCTGTAGCATCAGTGTGCAAAAGTATTCTGGTACGGATGATTTTTATGTATATAAAATTATTTTTGTATATATATATTTTTTTTTTTATTAAAGTTACGTTTACTTCTAAAATATATAATACGAATAATGTTTATGTTTGGTAGAACCTTGCACATGAACCATCAGTTCTCAAGACGGGTCTGTCGCAATTAAACGAAGTGCTGAACTTGTTGAAGCCGCTTCACAGTCATATGGAATCTCCCGGTGGGTCTGTTTTGCTGCATGAACTAGCATCAGCACCAAATCTTGAAACGGCATTTACCAGCGATACCGCCACACCTCTCTTACATGCAATGAATGCCGCTCATGGATATGTAGTAATGTTTGTTCATGTCTGTCGCACTAGCCAAAGCGAAATTCGAAATCTCTCCATGAATCATTGGGGTTCCGAATTGGGTCTGACTGTTCTTAAGGGTTTGTCCGAACTTTATATGTCTCTCGTCTGGGAAAGTACTCTGCTACTTGCATTATGTAGCGAGGATATTATTCCGGCTGGATGTGAGTTCGGAAAAGAAGATATGGACAAACTGATGCCACCTGAGTTAAAAACGGAAGGTGAATCGTCTACCTGGTCCGGTACTGCGTCCGCGGATATGGGCAGTAACGGGATGACCACAGCGATGGAAGCTCTTAGCACAGATCCGCCACCAGTACCGATGGAAGTGGATGATAAGCCGAACGTGAGCACTGGAAGGACATCACCGAATAATTATCAGCTAAAATATATCAAACCGTTGCTTGGAGCGTCATCGAGGCTTGGTAGAGCACTTGCTGAATTATTTGGGCTGCTCGTCAAGTTGTGTATGGGTTCTCCAGTTAGGCAACGCAGAGGACAGCAAATGCCGTTGACACCTGCTCTTCCATCACAAGCGGCAAGAAGCGTCGCCTCATCTCTGAATGGATTGTTAACACGCGGCTTGTCGTGGGACAAATTGCCCCCATCGCCGATACCTAAATTCAAATTGACCTTTCTTATCTGCTCGGTGGGATTCACTTCACCGATGCTCTTCGACGAAAAGAGACATCCTTATCACCTGATGCTTCACAAATTCGTTACCCTGGGTGGTCAGAACTCTTTCTTCATCACTTTCCATTGGGCATTGTCCGGCGGCGGCCAGTTTACATTATCGGAAGGATTAGAGCATCCGGATTTACCAGACGGCACTGGCGAATTCCTGGACGCTTGGTTAATGCTGCTTGAGAAAATGGTTAATCCTAAAGCTATCCTGGATTCACCTCACGTGGTGTCGGCTAAATGTAGCGGAATGTTCAAGGAACCTCATTTCGAACCGATCAAATATCTCACCGACATACATAAGAAGGCTTTCGAAGCTGTGATGCTCATGTGGGGCAAGAAACCGCTGAAAAATTACGGTGCTCGCATGACTGAGTCCATTTTATCCATCTTACGACACATCTTACGAGGAGAGAAGATCATTAAGGAACGCACCGAGAAGAAGGAAGAGAACGTGGAAAGCGCGGTAGCAAGTGGCAGCGGCGGAACGAGCGGTATCGCTAGAAGTGGCGGTTCCGATCGTAGGGACGAACCCGAGGCGGATGTGAATCCGGAATATCTCAGACAACTGATGGACATGGGATTCAGTAGAGCACATTGTATAGAAGCGTTGATGCACACTTTGACGGTCGAACAGGCGACGGATTATCTCTTGACAAATCCTGCGACGCTTCGCAGACCTGACGCTTCATTGAACGACGTTGGTGGGCAAGTGATGGACGTGGAGACAGACGACGATCTCATACATGCTATCGCAGTATCGCTCGATTCACCGGATGTGCACAAGATTGGCATAGGAATCGAGGAGTTCGGTCGGGAAACCACTATAACTGAGAGCATCGACGAGTTTACGCGCAGTGCCCTGGGACAGTGTTTAAATCTCTTGGATCTCATGCCGGACACAGTGTACCGAATTTGTGACCTGCTGGTCACAATCACGAAACGCAACGGCGACGAGTGGCGAGACAACATGTTGCGGCAACTGATACGCGAGATTGGCAGTCTGGTGGATCATTTAATCGAAATCGCCGAGGGTCAAGACGAGAACGCTGGCACGCGATTGGTAGAGTGCGAGGAGGCGAACAAAGTAGCCGGTCGAATCTACTTGTACACCCTCTTCTTCGAGGGCACGTTCCAAGAGATGCGAGTGCCGTGTGCTCAAATAGTGGAGGAGTGTGCGATACTGGACAAACTCGTGCGACTGTTGGTCGTGAGCGAAGGTCCACTCACTGCGACCAAAAGCAGGCTCACGAAGGACAGCAAGGACGGTAGTGCAGCGAGCGGCGTGAAGACGCCCAAGTGGTTGGCGCCGTTATTACTGCTGATAGATCGTTTGGAGAAGGTAGCCATACTGACGAAGCGAAAGCAGCTGATGCACAAAGTCACAACCAGAGCGTGGAAGTGGTTTGACTTGAGCACCGGCAAATGGACTCTCTACTCACCGATGAACAACAGGATCATCAACGACGCGTACTGGGCCGGCGAGTCGAGTGTGCGGATATCGTGCAGTCGGCGTCGTTACCTCATCACCTTCTCTTGCATGACACAGGTGAATGAGGACACTGATAACAGACGTCCCATTACGATGTGCTTCAAGCTGAACACTACCAACAATGAGGACGGTGGCTCAGGGTCCGATTCCAACATGGACACTGACGAAAGCCCAATAGAGGAGAAACGAAACACAGTAGTACAAGGATTAGATCCTAGTATAGCGCCGAGTATCGTACGGTGAGAAACGTTCCTATTATACGTGATTAACAGGTCATATTTCATGTAGAGCGAATATTTTTGTTGAACGTAGCGGTGTGTTAAATATTGCGATACATGATGAAATTGATTAGCGAGCAGTTATTAATTATAATAGTAAAGTTAATAACAATATTATAGCAATATAACAATAAAATTATAATGGCAAATTTAATTTTGATGAAATAGTGTGAAATAGAATGAATAGTTTTACGACATACTTCATAAACGTTATTTCACAGCGCGTGTGTGAAGCTATTAGCGATCCCAGTTGACCGAGACGCATTACACGCTCTGATGAAGGTGTGTTTACGGCTAACGAGAGATTACAAAAACGCGGAGGTATTCGCGCGCGAAGGTGGTGTTAAGTTGCTTCTCGAAATGACACAAATGAGCAGCTTCACCGGTTGCATAAGTCTGAGCACCTTATTGATACGACATACTCTGGAGGAACCACGTACACTTCGTCTCGCTATGGAAAAAGTACGTGTGCACGATATGTGTCTTATAATATCAATTTGTAATGTAACAATATATTATTGATGTTCCCTTTGTTCCAGGTTATTCGCACTCGTACGCAAATTAACATACCGCCCGCGTACAAAGAGATACTCTTCATGACACGTCAGATCAGTAGCGCCGTTTGCCGTAATCCGGAAGTGTACAAAGAAGTGTGCGAAAATATCCTTAGAGTCGACATAAGTGTCTTGAAAAGTGAGTTTCGTTAATTTGCACTTTCTATCCATTTTCTACCAATTGATCGAATTTTCCAGACGACTTAAAATCCCGATCGTATCTCCGTTTCGTCGTTTTTCAGAAGACGACGTGGACAATAGGCTGGTTGTCAAAGCCTTACCTCTTAGTCATTCTCCAGCGTTGCTAATGGTGGAAGAAGTGTCCGTAGGTGTTATTCGTGACCTGTTGAATGCATTAATCAAGCCGATGCCCGTTTCGTCGGACGACGGAACGACAACTCCTACGAGTCCCGAGAAGAAAACGTCGCACTCAACATCCTCCTCGGCGATAGGTAACGCGTCATCATCGACATCCTCGCGGCGGGATGTGCTGAGAAACAATACAACGACTACCAACGATCCCTTAGACGATGACGATCAAGTGTCGCAGATTATTCCTTTAAAGATATATACCGACATCGGTAGCAACAGCAAGATCGAGCCGGAAGAAGCGAAGAAGCCTGTATTAACAAAATCTGCGATATTAAAGATATTAGCGGAAGCTGTTAGATCTTATAGCGCAGTTGCTAGTCTTATTACTGAACACACGTATCGAGCAGGACAAAGTGAAATTGTGTCTGAAGATACAACAGCTTTGGCGTTCTTGCTTGACAAGCTTCTGCCCATGTTACCGGAAAATTCCGGCGATCGAACGTGCAGCAGCATGGCGAGAATGTTGATCGCCGCTATCGCCTCGTGCAATCATTCGCCGGACGTACAGACGACTCTGGTGACTGAGGTGAAAGCAGCCTTAACGAGGACACTCGCGCTTCCCGAAAGTTCGGAAAAGCATGCGCAGTTACAGCTGCTTATTGGCTTGATCTCCACTATGATCGACAGTTGTCCACCAACATCACATACTCAGCTAAGAGCATCTCTGAAAGCCCATCAATATAATAATGTCAATTACATTGTCCGGATAATGCTAAGGAAAGGTATCATCACTGACTTAGCCAAGATCCCACACAGTCTCGATTTGTCGAGCCCGAACATGGCCGCTACTATTAACGCTGCCTTGAAACCGCTCGAGACTTTGTCACGCATCATCAATCAACCAATGCCGGGAGCGGTCAATAACAAGTTCACAAAGCCGAAGCACAGGACGGTCCAGGAAGAACCGATTGGAGAACAGACTGGTACAACGACGTCCGAAGCCACGCATGCTGTGGGCGAGGAAGCCAACGAGGATGCGGAAAATACCGAGCACGACATCTCCGTGACCGCGGAAAGTTTGGAGCCGGCTTCCGAAGGCCAAGTACACGAGGAAGGCGACGAGGCGGCTTTGGAAGACATAATGGATCAACTTCTAGAGAGGTAACGACACTTAAATTTATGAAAAGGAGATTCCGAACGTCATGCAATTCTATAAAGCCTATCTTTGCATTTGATTCAGATACTTGTGTAACAGTAATTTTAACATGACAAATGATTTTATTGAATTGAATATATTAATGTTTTTTCCTGTATTTAGTAGAAGTGGAACACTGCACACAGGTTGCATTCAATGTGATTTTATTTTGTAACGTGTGTGTGTGCTAAAGCAGAATTCTTTGTTTCGGATTATACAATTTATTGAATAGTTTTATTTGCGATTTTTTTATAATAACTTAAGTAATACAAAACACCTCATTTTAAATTGAGAATTTTTTTGCTTATTGTATTGCACGCGTTCTGCGAATCTTTTATTTATTTAATAAACCCTTAAATTCATGAAGGCTGCTGTACTTATAATCAAATAGTGTAATGTTTTCCAGGGACGGCTCGGCCGTGGCGGAAGAACCATCTTCTCGCCCGCACAGGCCAATGGACATTGATGACGAAAGCCTCGCGATGCGCGACGCAGAGGGCGATTTTGATCCTACTCGAGATACTACAGTAAGAGTAACGTCGCTTTTGTCTTATTTTTCTTTACAATCGCTGCTTCCTATCTTATTTTCTGTATTCATAATGAGTCTCATTTTAGGAGGACTTAATGAGCTCCGATTCAGACTCCGATAGCAATCCGTCTGATGATAATGAAGACGAAGTGCAAGACGACGAGGACGAGGAGGAGGAAGAGGAAGACGATGGTAGATGAAACAGTTTGATAAATCGCAATACACACAACCCAAGTAGAAAGATCGTATATCTCTCAATCTCATTTATGTTATTATTGCAGGCGAAGAAAACGAAGAGGAAGAGGAGGAAGAAGAGGAAGGTTCATCCAATTATGAAGAGGATGGAATAGAATTTTACGAGGACGCTGGAGAAGGTGGCGTGTTTCGTATGTTCCCGTCTAACGAGCGTGATGGTGGCAATGTTGTTATGATACAGCATAATATTGAAAACCAAGATATCGCGAACACATCAACGCCAGTTACCACGCGACCGAATCTTCCCACATGGAACACATTCCCCTTACCGTTAGGTCTGTTTGAAGAACCTCCTACTGTTTCCGAGAACAACGGTAAGGACGAAGATAATTAATATGTAGACATTTTATATATATATATATATATATATATATATATATATATATATATATATATATAT
>NW_022639532.1:834810-866518 GCF_010583005.1 Odontomachus brunneus
ATATATATATATATATATATATATATATATATATATATATATATATATATATATACACACACATACATACACACATACATATATATATATATATTTTTTTTAATGTAATTTAGACTCTTAGGCCCGGCAGCACAGAGTCTTCCTTTGTCCGCTAGTCAAGTGTTAGCGTCGAGTTTCAGAGATACGCGTGTTGTCGTCATGGATAATGGGCTAGGAATATTTACTAATCAAGAGGAGGAACAAATTGATTATGTCGTATGTATACATATGCGTTATAAAAGTATAAAGTATAAAGACAAACATAAAAGACATACAAAAAGTATAATCTGAATATAAAAATCGTGAATGTTGTTAGGATCAATCTGGATATCTTTTTGGACCAAGCCTTGCTGCGACTTTAAACAACATACCGACCGCGTTGCATTGGTGGATCGAGGAGAGTAAGCAATTGGATGGTGACTCTCAGCCAGATTGTTGTGTTGGTGAGCACAATAAAATTTACGTTTAGTGTTTACGATTGTGTATTCATGAAATTCCATTAATTTAATTTCCATCGGAAAGGTGTTGTTCACAAGTTGATACCTGGCCTGGAGAAGCACAGGAACGCCGAACTTGTCGAGCGTAAAGAGAAACGCAAGAAACAGCATGGATCCGAGAAAGAGAATGAGAAGGATAACAAGGACGAGAAGGAACGTTTAAATACCACGGAATGTAAGTATATTCTCTACATACGTATTTATACCGAAACTTTTGTAAATAATGTCTGAATACATCACTCCTCAAGATATACTTAATATTTCAGCCGGTTCATCCAGTTTGATACAAATAGATGAACAAAGATCATCTGCATCTACGTCACAAAGAACAGACGCCACTCCGCTCGTAGCAGGCGAGGAGACGACTGTAGAAACTACGAGGCAGGAGCGTACACCGGAGGAAGACATAATCGGTATACTCGCAATACTCAAGAGAGATAGAGAGAGCACACCATTTTTTTTTTTCTATTTATTTTTTTCGGTAACTACTTTGTACATGCGTGTTTCTATGTGTCTTTTACATACTAGATGTAACAGGTGAAATGGAAGTGACGGTTCAAGAAGACGAAGAACGACCACCACCCATTCCTCCACCACCGTCAGAAGAGCATTTGTCTTCATCTGAGAGTAGAGATCCCCGTACGGCAAATCGTAACCCGACATTGGAACTCGCAGAAAGTATCGTCGACTCAGTATTGGGGCCATGCACATCGGAAGCAACTATCAGATTGAGTAATATATGCATTATTTCAAAAAGGATCAAGGCTGGATACGTTGAAATGTTATGCACGAAGATATATCTCTTGTGACCATGATTTCTCTTCTACGCCTTGATCTTTTTTTTTCGCGACTGCTCTATATTTTCATGGATCAGTTCATGTTAGATGAACACAATCTTATAATCGTTATATATCGATGTATTCCTTTTCAACAGGACAACCTGCGCGCAGTACAGAACCGGCAAATACTACAGAATCGTCTAATCGCGTTACTGCACCGATAGTAGTAGATTTCGGTCATGAAACAAGTGAGGATCTGTCGAGGGAAAGTAGTGATTCGGCCGATTGGATTCGAAGACTTTTGACAGACGACAGTCAGTCTAGTGTTGAACGAAAGTAAGTAATAAATGTCATAGCACAAGTCTGATTGTTGAATGAAAGTAAGTAAATGTGATACAAGTCTGACTTGTAACGATATTAACATGAATGTTCGTTGCAGTGCTAACGTTGTTAGTCAAGATCCTACATGCTCAACGTCCGAAACTACCACTACCACTACCACCACCGCGGAGACTTCGGAACAGTCGCAACAATCGTCGCAGCAGCAGCAGCAACAACAACCGCAACAACAGCAACAACAACCACAGCAACAGCAGCAACAACAACAACCACCTCCATTGCCTAATTGGCAACCTCAGGAGCAACAGTTACCAGATGGCGTAGACCCATCTTTCTTAGCTGCTTTACCCGAAGATATGCGCGACGAGGTTATTGCCGAGCAACTTAGGTAGAGATCGTTGATCTTACTTAAAACGCGTACAACACGTGTGGTAATATATAAATAATAAAATTAAAACGATACGTCGATAGGCTTCAGCGCATCAGACAACGTGCCGCTGTGGTCGAGGAACTCACTGGACCGGTTGAAGTAAATCCTGAATTCCTGGCTGCTTTGCCACCCGCGATTCAAGAGGAAGTCTTGGCGCAACAACGTATGGAACAGCAACGACATGCAGCTGCCTCAGCGAATCCCGAAGATCCTGTGGACGCTGCGGCATTTTTCCAAAATTTGCAACCTTCTCTTCGACAGGCTGTTAGTATAGTTCATCGGAAAAATGTATTTTTTTTTTTTTTGGACCGCATGGTGACATTTCATTACTGATTCCAATGTTAATGTTTATCCCTATAGATTTTGACAGACATGGAGGAGTCTCAGATATCCGTCCTACCGCCAGAATTAGCTCAAGAAGCACAGAATCTTAGGAGAGAATGGGAAGCACGTAATCGACATATGATGCAAGAAAGATTTCTCAATCATGTTAGTCAAGGCAACACTGCCCTTTCTAGCATTTTAAGGAATTCTGGTAGAGGTAAGTCTTCGCCTTTCATTCTCATCTCATCAAGCACGATCAGTGTGTCAATGTGAATAAAAAGATTTTGCGTACAAAAACATTATTTTATGTAAAATCTGAAATATTTATTGACAGCTCGAGGTGGTGGTACACGGTACGCTATCCATGCAGTACCGCAGAGATCTCAGTGGAGCGCCTGGAATACTCGTGGTGATACAAACATAGCTCACCAAGGTGGTGCGGGCTTACGCTTGAGAGGACGACAATTACTCGACCATGAATCGATGGCATGTTTGCTGGTACTACTCTTTGTAGATGAGCCGAAAATCAATACGCTCAGACTACATAGAGTAATTAGAAATCTCTGTTATCATGGTAGCACAAGAGAGTGGGTAGTAAAAGCATTGCTGAATATCATGGAAAGAAGCAATGATGAAAGTAAAGATATTATAGCAGATCTTAGTGGGAAATTCAAGAAAAAAGGATTATTACCTCCCATGGATTTATGGTAAGACTTTCACGCTTTGTTTCGTCGTCTCTCAAACAATACGCGATATGTTCATTGCAATGGTAAAAAATGGTCATTACAAAATGAAAAAATGGTTTAATAAATTGTTGCAGTTCTCCAAAGATATTTGACCAAAGAAACAACTCGCAATCGTGGCTAAATATCAGTATCGATGCTGCACTCGGCTGCAGAGCTAATGTGTTTCATATAGTACGTCACGCTGGTAAGAAGTCTGAGCGGCAGGGTAATATTATCGCCATTCACCCACAGGCAGCGCCTACAGTCTGCAGGTTAGCACATTAACTTGAAAAAACTTGAGTTTGATTAACAGATAAACGTTCAAATTATATGTCAATTATTATGTTTTTTTTTGTTTCGTTGAATTACAGGCATACCTTAGAATTGTTGATATCGCTAGCTAAGAGTTTCCCTGGATACTTTGTGCCAATCAAATCTAAAGAATCAGAAGATAAGGATAATAATAAGGAGAAAGACATAAGCGCTAGCAAAGAAGAAGGCGGCGCAAAGGGCAAGTCAACGTCTAAAATAGGAAGAAGCGACCTCCCCGACTTCTGGGACATGCTACTGAAACTGGATTCGTGCGCGTCCAAAAAAGGAAAGTCAGTCGCCCGTACTCACTCGAACACGAATTTAGGAAATGAGCCGGAACATGGAATCACAACGTTTGAAGCTTCTGCGTTTGGCCAACTCATCTCCATGCTCAATTGGTCCGTGATTAAGCGAAGTAGTCAACTAACAGACAAACTGCTGCGCCTTCTGTCCTTGATTTCCATCGGCTTGACGGAAGTGAATCCTTATCGGCGGCAAGAAGGCACGAAGAATAAGAAGACAGAAATTAGCAAGGAACACAGCGTCGCTGCACCCGAAAGTCATTTAAAACTTGCCGTACAGGTCTTGACTAGTAAAAGTTGTTCTGAGGAAGGTTTGGAAGATGCGACAGCGTTACTACTTAACTTGTCTCATTGTCCAGATCCTACTAGACAATTGGTATTTGTCATTTTTATATCACGTAAATTAACACAATGTAAGCGCATTAAGTAGAAAATAACATTAATCTCTTTGTTTCGTCAGATATTAAAGTTACTTCTGGAAGGTGCAATGGAGCTTGCGAATATGGTGTGCGAACATATCAATGATTTGATGATGGAGCTGAAAGTTTTGAATCGTGAATTGAGTCGAAGGAATTCCTTGGAAGATCAGCCATCTACTAGCACCGGTGGAAACGGTGGCCGAGGAATTCTGTTAGATAGGTAACATATATTCTTGCGTTTATATAACATATATCCTGCAATTAAGTATACAAGGTCATATCGATCGAATCTATATACGTTTATAAGAGTTCGTATATTTGCTTACAAAAGATTTTTTCCAGATTCACCAACGAAAACGTAGTTGTCACTGCACCAAGCAAAGTTAAAGCCGGAAGTGACCTTCAGTTGCCATCGATGGCCGCTCTTGTTAGCAAAACATCTAGTCAGGCATTCTTCTTGAGAATACTTAAAGTCATTGTGCAAATTAGGGAAGCTGTACGCTTAGCGAGCACGAAAAAAACAAGTATGATAAACTAATTATATCCTTATAACTTTTGTGTCGCGCGCTGAATTTCTAAAACTCCCTCGTCTATTATTAAATATGGGATAACATGAATAAAAATTTATTTTTTTTTTCTTTTTAAGCCAACCAAGCAACAGAAACAGCCATGGACACAGGCACAACGAGTAATGCATCAGAGACAGGTATTGATTGACGCTCTTATCTTTCGCCTCTTTTTTTCTGTATCGCTTATCTTGAAAAAATCATTTATATTACAAATTTGTTATAGTCGCCGATAATACGGATGTCGACGTTCCTATGGATACAACGCAGGCGAACTCTTCAAATCTTGACAACTCAAAGACCTCTTCCTCTCGCAACGGTAAGTCAAAGATCTTGATGATCGTTGTTACTGTTGTATCATTATAATTAAATTTCACGGTGATTATTTTTAGACGAGGAGCAGCCGAAAACAGCCGAAAAACTTCCTGGTTTGAGTGAGAGTTTAGTATTAGATAACTTATGGGAAACACTTAGCGCTTGCTTACTTGAATTAGAGTACACGTCTGATCATCATGCCGTCCTCGTTTTACAGGTAAAGAACAATGTTTATCCCTCTAAGAATTCTTTATCGTTACATCGCTAATATATTTGTTACACTTTATATATATTCGTTGCACTTTAATATGATTTGCAAATATTATTTTTTCATATATACTCTGTACACGTGTTCATATATTCAACATTGCAGCCTGCTGTAGAAGCGTTTTTCCTGGTGCACTCCTCGTCTACATCTCGTGATCGTCAAAACACAAACACCGAGAATCGAGAAGTTGTACCGGAGTTGGCTCCTGTATCACCGATATACTCAGATAATGAAGGTACTTCACAAACGGAAACCGCCAACAATACTTCCTGGGACACTGTCCCCGCTCCACAAGAAAAGAAGTCATTAGGCGCGGATCAATTAAAGTTCCTCAAATTTGCCGGTATGTACCTTAATTGTAATGATGAGCAAAAATTATATATGTATATTCTTATATATATATATATATATTCACAATTTAATATAATGTGTATTTTACTTCTTCAGAGACGCACAGGACTGTACTGAATCAGATTCTACGACAAACGACTACACATCTGGCGGATGGTCCATTCTCTGTGTTAGTGGATCACACCAGAGTGCTAGATTTCGACGTGAAGAGACGTTACTTCAGAACAGAACTGGAGCGAATGGATGAGGGTATTCGCAGGGAGGAATTGGCTGTTCACGTTCGTAGGAGTCACGTATTCGAAGATTCTTTCAGGGAACTTCATCGAAGGAACGCCGATGAATGGAAGAATCGCTTCTACATCGTTTTTGAAGGTACAGACTTCTAACGTTTATTCCGACACTCTGTGTAAACATTGTATGAATGAATGAATGAATGAACGAACGAATGTCAGCAAATACTAAGTAAAACGCTTGTTCCTTAATTCCGATGAAAGGCGAGGAAGGCCAAGATGCGGGAGGATTATTGAGAGAATGGTACGTTATCATCTCGAGGGAGATCTTCAACCCTATGTACGCTCTGTTCACGGTCAGTCCTGGCGACCGAGTGACGTACATGATAAATTCTTCTTCACACTGTAATCCCAATCACTTGTGTTATTATAAGTTCGTAGGCCGAGTAATTGGTAAGTTCTCGATACAATCTGCAGTGAATACGACGTGTGCACGCCAAGCGCAAAAGACGACTCTAACAACGTTCTACTTTTTGCAGCTAAAGCTATTTATGATAACAAATTATTAGAATGCTACTTCACGCGTAGTTTCTACAAGCATATACTTGGCATACTCGTGAGACATACAGACATGGAAAGCGAAGATTATAGTTTTTACAAAGGACTCGTCTATCTTACGGAACATAACATTTCCGATTTGGGATACGAACTCACATTCTCCACCGAGGTACGTGACGATTATTTCTCAATGTGATAGTTTTGTACTTCATACCGATGTCATTAAAAATATACGCTCGTTGCTCTCAGGTGAATGAATTCGGTGTCAACGATGTACGAGATTTAATAACAAATGGACGTAATATAGTTGTTACGGAAGAGTCAAAACTCGAATATATTAGACTAGTGTGTCAAATGAAGATGACGGGAGCAATTCGTAAACAGTAAGTAGATTCAAGATTCCACAATCTTTGCTCTTTATCATTTTTTTTTTTAATTACCCCACCGTGCTCATATTTCTGATGCTCTCCTCTGCAGATTGAACGCATTCTTGGAAGGCTTTTACGATATTATACCTAAACGACTGATCTCCATATTTAACGAACAAGAACTTGAACTGTTGATCAGTGGCTTGCCTAATGTAGATATTGAAGATCTTAAAGCAAATACCGAGTATCATAAGTACAGTGCTACGTCTCTACAGGTATGTTTATATATTTTTTTGTATATTATTTGACTTTATGCGAAACGATGCGTCGAGTTAACGTTTATTCTGCTATTTTTTACAGATTCAATGGTTCTGGCGTGCATTACGCGGTTTTGATCAAGCGGATCGTGCGAAGTTCTTGCAATTTGTTACTGGTACGTCCAAAGTGCCGTTACAAGGTTTCGCCGCATTAGAAGGCATGAACGGTGTGCAGAAATTCCAAATTCATAGAGAAGACAGATCAACGGACAGGCTTCCTTCTGCCCATACTTGGTAAGTATACATCTGGATACTTTTGATTTCCTTTTTCTTTTAAGCGCGAAGTCAATATGTACGACGATGTCTAACTGAAACGCATCTCGCAAATTACAGTTTCAATCAATTGGATTTGCCAGTGTACGAAACGTATGATAAACTGCGAACAAATCTACTGAAGGCAATTCACGAATGCAGCGAAGGATTTGGATTTGCATAAGTTCATTGGCACGCCCTTGTAAAGGCAAATGAGCGGTATAGCGAAGGACTCGGATTCGCGTAAGTTCGTGCGAAACGCTGTTGTCGTATATAATAAGCAGTTTATCGTACATGTGTTGTCCTGCCTGTTAACAGTACGTTTTGAGAGTTCGGTCCTGTATAATTGCCTGTTCATGCAGTCCAATCGGTGACATTCTGGCGACACGCTTGGTCTTCACTCAAGATCTAACAGAAAATCTTTAACTCGATATATACATATAGACACATGAATATGTATATACGTTATAATTATTATGATGTAATTACGTGAAAATAACGTTTCAATGATACCCGAAGCTAGGGTTTATTTTGTTGAGGATCTTGGAAGAAGCACCGAGCTTAACGATAATTCCCTACAAGGAAGGATAAGGAGGATTAGTTTTTATGAGTAAGATAAGGATAAGATTCACGCATAAGTGTAATAGTTAGGTACTTTAGTTTGTCATAAGGAGTAATATAGGACGGAGAGAATGTAATATACTGCACTTTAAAAACCAGCGATATGTTTTAACCGGTTCGATAGTTTGAATAGTGATACAACGGTGGCAACGGCAACGGTGGCCTGGTTAATTACCGAAAAAAAAAAAAAGCAGCAAAAGCATAAATGGATGAGTGCCTGTGCGAGCGAAAGAGAACGAGAGAAGGAGAAAGTGACTATGAGAGAGCGAGCGAGAGAGAGAAAGAAAAATTAGCGGAGAGATGTTGAGCCTAAAAGATTTCACAATACAAATGCTATCCTTCCCCGTAAAAAAAAATGTATGGTTGTACACTATTAGTATTAATAATTATAACTAATTCTTAATTAATAGTAATGGTCATTAAATATCATTTTAATATTAATCATTCGAAATGTGATGTTAAACATGTGTAATTTTCTTTCTTTTGAGATTTAACGAAATAAAGTTTACAGTTGAACAGACATTACTTTATAAACACATCGAACGGGACAATATTGGCGAAACACGTACAGGCACCGTTATAATTAATTATCGAGCTCCTTTCGAAATTGTCAGGGAATTATTGATTAGGAATCGCTGATTAAAATGAATGTTGTATTTCTTATATATAAAAAAAAAAATGATAGGAACATTTGTGTTCTTTTGTTATTGCGAAGTCCTTAATTACTAACTTCTCAGTTTCCTTGATGGACAGACGTCGATGATGTTACGCGATGTTACAATTTTAGTCTCCCTTTAAAGATAGCTTAATTTTGTGTATTACCGAATAAATTATTGTTCGATTAACTACATGAGAATATTAATGTATGTAACAGGAAAATATATATTTCATATTTACAAAGTCTTTCGTACAAGTGTAATAATTCATAATATATTAACATCTAGTGCATTGTAACGCGCGTTATAAGAAGTAATTCGCTAAATCGAGTGAATGACACGCTGCGCATTAAAATATCCATAAGTACGTCAAAAAACTTTAGAAGCAGTGTGCCATCGCGTATCGTATAACCGGAATGTTATCACTGGCTGCAGAGGCCCATCCACAAATGGAAGCAGCAAGCGTTCACGAAACCCTCGATCAGAGTATAGACATCTTCGATATTCACCGGCACATTGATCTCGTTGGATTTTCGATAAACTGCACATAAATCCTAAAACAGACGAATTTGTAATTGAACACATAATTGGAGTCTCGCCTGATTACTCTCACTCTTCTAGCTATGCGCTTACCCCTCTCGACGTGTGCAAATCAATCGTCAACATCATAAACGCTTGAAAAAGACTCGGATGCAGTATAAGATGATGAGTAATATTTCCGTCGGAAGTGTTGAACTGCTTGTGATTCTCCTGATATTTATTTTGTAAGACCTTAGATAAGGCCTGATACCAAGAGACAGGTTGATTAACAAGCGGACGGAGCCTGGGATCCAAATTCGGCAGGGACTCGATGTGGGCCAATGAGCAGAGTTCTTTAAACTCGGTGTATGTCATTGTGGATTTGTTCTCCAACAACTTGTCCCAGAGCAAGTGTGTTCTGCACTGCAACGCACCGCGATCCACCATGTTCGTTATATGTTGGTGAGCCGCTTGCGCCTGCGACATGATCAGCTGTTGCATAAGCTGCTCGTGCGACGAGTAGTAGCCCAGGTAATTGACCGATTCCTGGCGAATCTGTACTAAGTGCGGCGACGATGTCGACATGTTCGACGTCGTGTTCGGGATACTCGAGCTCTGTGCGAGAGGGGAATTCGGGACCGGTGGCGGCGTTGGCGCTAAGTTGTTGTAAACGTTATAATTCGCCGCTTTAATCTCGGCGTCTTTGGCCTCGCTGGTTTCCTTCGTAACCGCACCGTTTAAATCGAGAGTTTTGTCTGTCTGCTGATCGATGCACATTTCCGTCCTGGAATTGCCCCTTACAAACGGCGGTATCGGTGAGACGGGACTAGATTCTACCGGACTGTCCGTGTACGAGCTGGTCGTGGATCTCCCCACGCTGTACACCGTTCGAAACTTGCCTAGCTTATTGTTCTCCACCTCCCTCTTCGGATACAATTCCCTCTTGCTCGTCAACATTAGATAATATTTCAAAGTAATCTCGGTCTTTTCCAGCTGCGGTGGCTGCTCCACACGCGACACAATCAGCGCCACGTCAAAATCGTCGGTATACCGAGTGTCCTGAGCGTCGCAATAGCTAACTAACGGGGTACTCTGCAGTTTGATTAAGACGTATTCGTTGTCGTGAGATTCCTGAAGCTCGCTGGATATCACACGCATGCCGTATAGTTTGTCGTGCGACAGTAAATACGAGTATAATGTGCGCGCAGGTATCGCTATATTGTGTACTGTTATCACGTCTGAAGCGAAAAGAATCATACATTAGCAAAATAGACTTACGAAAATTTTAAATCAGTATACCTTACCGCTGTATATCAAATTTCTGGCGTAATTTGGCGCCTTACTGTAGTACTTGATAAAGTCGTCCAGGAAACGAGTGAGATGGTAACCCTGTTGCAAGGACCATGGCCCAGTCCCAGCGATGTAAGAATGAATACAACGCAGATGGAAGTCGTACGTGAACGAGTGCAAGTGCATATTGATCTTGATCTTGTCGCAAGCGTCTACGAAGCTTAGCACAAACTGCGAGAGGTTCATTTCGTCAGTTGACTTCATCCTACGTATGGGAAGAAGCGTGACAGTTCAAAGTTATCTCACCTGATTCACCATACCGCTGCTGGTTTTCGTCTGCAAGCGATTGCACTCGATGATACTCAACTTGACGATGAAGAACGGTTGCGACAAGTGAATTTCGAACAGCAAAACGCCGCCCAGCATTGATTTCTTGAGATAATAAGACTGCTGCTGTGCGTGTTCCTCGTCTCTGCAAAAAAAAAAACGCGATATATTCGCGGAGAAATTCGATGAAATTGTGACTTAATGACGACAAATTTGTACGAACGTTTTATGCGGCGACTCCACTTGAATCGGATTAAAGCCCAAGATCTGCAGATACTGTTTATACTCGGTCAACATCGATTTGCAGAGCTCCTGGTGCCACTTGATCAAGATGGTGTTGGCCGCCTTCTGCTTCGGCTGTGTCGTTTGCGGCGACTGTTGCTGCGCATTGTTATTCAGGCTGAAAAGAGACGACGGCGGTGTCAAGGAGTGATCCCTCGTGGCGGCCGATTGCAAACGCCAGGCCGGCAAGAAGAGGAGGGGCGTGTGACAGAAGTGTATCAAACGGGAGTACTGTTTGAACGTGTTCGAAGCATTCAACGATAGCGGTATGTTGGGAGTGCGACTTTGCCACATCGCGTACAATTTCTCCAGATCTTCTGCAAATTTCCATGGGATATGTCAGTCAAGTGACCGATAAAGGAAAACATGACTATTTTGCACATGCAGGCACATGACATCTAGTTGCCGATCCGAGTTACCTTTGATTCTCTTCTCGCGATGTCGCAAGTCCTGCAAGTCATAAGCAGCTTTTACGATCGGATCTGTTGTGTTCAGCGGATACGGTGCGCTCGGTTTTGCGTCACGCATCGCTTGCCCGACAACTTGGGTCCATGAGAACGCGTTGCTCTTCATCGCTTGCGCTCGGTTACTCGATCGCGTCCAATCCTTGCTGTCGGCATTCGACTGGCTGGGAAATTTCGCGAGACTCTCCATATCGGTGATCTGATAATATTGAGAGGAGCCGTGTTCCCTCTGCTGCGGGTCTCGCGTGAATTTGTGATGAAATATACCTAGCTTCTGCATGTTTATATTGGTGAACAGGCTGGACCTGGACGAGAGCCACGTGCCCAAACTAGTCGCTTGTTTCATTAGCTTCTCCGATTTTTCCTTCGACCAATTGTACAAGTATATTATTATCTGAAAACACAATGCCACGTTTGCGATCCTTTGAACTGCAGTCGCGCCTCTTAATATTTACAATATTAAAGGAAACCATTTAATATTCACAGTATCGATGTATGAAACAATCGCTTACATTGTCGCTTTGCACTTCAGCCAGCAATATCCTTTGTCTAGGCACGAAATTCGATTCCGATATCAGTGGATTAAATTTTTGCAATTGTTTCTGATCTGTAATATAAAATCATGATAAAATTTAAAAGAACATGTGAGATTCAAATCAAAGAAATGATTAAACTGACCCTTAGGAGCAAGCAGTTCAGGATCTATCTTCCTACTCGAAGACGCCTTCCACTGATAAAAGTTTCTTGCTACCAAGATACATTTAGTGCAGCTTGTTTGTTCGTCTTTGTTAAAATCATGCGGTATATACGCGGGTGAATCTGCGCCTTCTCGATTCGTATTATCTTTAGCTGTTGGTTTATTCCGAATATTTTCGGACCATTTGTGAGTGGATCCTACTTTATGAGAAACAACGAATTGATTCAGGAAGGGTTGCCGATCTTGCAGAACGAAGGCTCTACTGGATGTATCTGGATCCTGACAACGTATGAGATTCTGCAGCTCCTTCACTATCACGGGGATCGCATGCCTGTGATGAATAATTACTTCGTGTTTTTTGACAGCAGGTACACCCATTGTGCTTGTCAAGGCGAACTGAAACCATTGCGCCAGAGTGGTGTGGTATATTTCGTTCAACTTCCCTTCTTCGCCGAGCTCGTACTGATCTATTATCGAATTATCAGTAGCTTTCGGCGACTGTGGCTTTACGGATGTCTGCGTCTCTTTATTTTCCGCTGTAGTTTCTTTGATCACTGGAAAACTGATGGGTTCTGGTTCCGTCAAAGGCGTCGCCAGAAGATTGTACTCCATCATCAAGTCCCAAGTGCCATGTTGCACAGCAGACGACAATTTCTGCAGTAGCACATCCAAATTGACTCTACCCTGCTTCCAGATTCGGAATTCGATGAATGTCTCCGCATTTGGCTTGGAACCGTCCTTATTCTTGTAAACGATGGTTGATACGATATCCTCAAAATCCTCAACCCTCGACAACTTGGGAAAGCTCAACTCATTGTTCGATCCGTCATTCGAAGACGTTGTAAGCTCCCCTTTGTCAATAATAATAGCCAACGCGATGCAAGCTATGCCTTTGCTGCCGCTCGAATTATAGCTTTGATTGTACAGAAATATGTCCGACTCGGCGGCTCTCTTCCTCCAGCCATCTAGTGGCGAGTAATCCTGAAAATGATGATTCATGTCAAGATCCGTATATTTCGGCGTGTATAGGAACTGCAATATATTCTGTCTCAAGTAATAGCCCAGAGCGTCTATGTGAGGCACACAATATGGCTGCACGGACAGTTGCACAATGGATTCGGGAAACTTGTACGGTTTCTGTATGAAGTGCACGTCTGCCGGTGTCAGCTTGCACATCGGATTACGCGCCAACATTACGGACAGCACTTCCAACACCGCGTCGTCGAGACGATTCTGTAACGCTTGCACCAAATCCCGCTTCACTGCCGGACCAGCCTCCGATATCCCGTGCACCATCAGGATGATCGAATCGCCGGTTTTGTTTAATATATCAGACTCCTTCTCGCCGAACGAACGGACTCTGGGTCGGGTGTCATCCGACATTACGGGATCGTTCGTTAGACCTATACCTTTAGCTCGCGACAAAGACGCGACGCTATTGCTGCGGGAGACGACCAACTTTTCGTCGCTCTCGGACAGTTTATTCTGCAAAGATTTCCCGTCGTTCGTTTGCTCATGAAGTCGAAGGTAAAAGACATTCTTATTATTTTCCTGATACACGAACATGTTGTTTCGATTGTTAACGAACAATCTGTTCAGCACCGCGTGCATAGCAGTGATCCCTCTCGACAATCCGGATCTTCCGGGTCCAGTCTTGAGACGGGGATGCAGACTAAATGGTTCCTCCCAGATGACAGGGCATCTGAACATGCCCGGAGAAGCTGAGGCGTGATTTTGAAAGAGACTACCGGTCTCGCCGCCGATTTCGCCCCTCCAGGTATGATCTTCGCTGGATTCTGGCTCCAACAGCGGATCGCACATGCGAGTATCGTGAAGACTTTGTAAAAGTAAGTATTGATTTACTCGCCGACATATAGCTTTGATTTGGACGATTAGCATTTTTTGTATTTGCGAATAACAATCTACCTCTGGCGAAGACAATTCCAAGAATCTGCAATAAAACTGCGCTATTTTTTTGTTTATTACAGGTAACAATAAGCGAAGTACAAACGCAAATACAAACCTGCAATGAAAGTAAACGTTAACGTCGCTGTTCTCGACGGTCAGGATTAGCCAGAAATTCGGCAAACGGTCTCTGCGCTTATCAAGTTCTATCAACCATTGGAAGTCATCCTCGGAATTACTGCTATCCCCGTCGTATCCATCATCCGTTCCGTGTTTCCCTTCAGCTATACTTGAAATTTCGGAGGAATAACCTGGCGCATCTCCAGAGTCCTGTCCGCTTATTTGAATTGTAGCAACTGATATTTCCTCTTGCTCAAGATTTTCAGCACTTTCGTCTAGAAGGAATCGAACCTAATAACTAAACTTTTAAGTCGTTTCGGATTTTTTTTCTTTTTTAATTGAACTACAAAATTAAATACCTTTTTTTAATTGCGGTTCTTCCACGTCCACGTGTAACGCATCCGTTTCCGTTTCAGGCTTCGCTTCATCTTTCGCTGCCGACTCCTTGATGAAGTAAAATAAATCAGTTTTTTCCTCATGACAGATGCAGTACTTGTCGATGTGAAGCTTTTTTAACTCGTGCAAAAATTTGGGCGTGCTGCTCTCCGACGAGAAGACAAAGTGTAAAGGAACTTTATCCATCGAACAGCTGGATCTCCCGGTGGAATCCGACACATGGTGTGCTATGAAACGCAACGTATCCAAGCTCGGCTTCTGATCATCTAAAAGCGCTGTCACAGTTTCATCTCGCAACAACCACTCGATCTCATCCTTTAAACTGATTATTGCGGTGTGTTGATACAATGGCAGATTCGGCATTCTCTCCTGCATCGGCTCAGTCTTCGCGTTCGCAGTTGGACTGCTACCGCTATCAGTGCGCACACTACCGAATGGCGAAGCGCTGCAGTAAGACGTCGCTCTTAGCGAGGGGTAACGTTCTAACGACACCTCTAACACTTCTTTTGGAAGGTTTAAACATATGATGTCCAGAGTAATTTTCAGATCGTCCAGACATTGCTCGGCGAGGTTCTTCTTGTTATCATTTATCCTCTGGATGATCTCAGTGAAGCAAGTAGGCACTACTTTAACCGGTATACTAGAGAGCTCGGAACGAAAATGTATCGAACAGCTTAGCTGCAAGAAAAGCGGGTGTTCCTTGTCCCATGTGTTTTCCTCTTGAAGATCGCTTATGAGCGATTCCGTGGAATCACGATGAGACAGTTTTCCGCTGTTGTGAAGATTTACAGCCGGCCATGTGATATTAGTGGCTTGATTTACTAATAACAAAGATACGCGTGATTTTTCACATCTTTGAAGTGTAACAAATGTATTTAGTTATTATCTACCTTGACTAGGAGAATTATCTATATTTGGATCCAATATTTCAGAGTGAAACGTGAATTCATCGCTGTCTGTCCTTTGCGATACCACCTCCTAAAAGCAGCGTGATTTTTGACTTGACAAAATCGACGCAAACTATCGATCGCGTTATGTATAAAAAAACAAACCATTTTGTCCGATACCCACGATGGCAAACAGTAATAAAATTCTGGATGAGCAGGTACGGGTCTAAACGCGGCCGCCATAATTCTTTTAAATTTATCCTTAATCAAATTATGCAATGGCTTGACGTCGTTGCACGCGGAGACCTTGAACTGATCGAGCAGGCTGCCTTTCGGCAACGTGCTCAAATGCCTGCACACTGATCGTATGTAATTCGTAATGTTAATCTCAATTAAGTTTTCCTCGCACTGCCCCACAGCAGCTTCCATGTCTTCGTAGCTCAAGGACTGTTGCAGCGCCAGTGACTTGTAAACCGCGACCACGTAACAATGACAATGCGCTAAGCTCAATAATTTACAGTGCTCCATTAAGCTTCGTTGATCTAATGCAAAAAAATAATTATATTAGGAACGTTGAATTATTAATATCGCGACATGACAATTGCATTATTTTTTCACGTATTTCCTTAACGCTACATTTCAAGAGCTCTACGCATTTCCTACCGCTGGAAATATTGTCAGAGTCTTCGCTTTTTGGCTCGGGGGATGAAGGCTTCGTGTTGCTTTCAGGCTTGAGATTAATGAAATCCTCGCAAACCTCCTGCCCAATTTTGAAAGTGTGATCTTGGTAAATGTCTTTATTCTGAGGCGTTTGCAGCCGGCCGACTAGTGTGTCAATTAACAACGCCAATGAACAATCGTATACGTATACAGGTATAACGAGGCCGCCCTCATTGTCGGCGTGAGCGAAATTTTGTTCCGCATTAGCCTTCGATGTACTATCTGCGGTGGTAGATTGACTAGAGATTTTTGATTCTCTGCGCTCTAACGTCGGGAAGTCGGACATATTCGTATCCTTGGCGCATAGAGTCGGCGACAATATCTTCTCGTTCATGTCGAGATCGAAAACGTCAGACTCGAAATTCTTCTCCGAATTATTACTCGTGCAATTGTCGCCCGCGTAAGTGGGATACGTTATCAAACGGACATCCTTTTCGGTGGCTGGTAAAATAGTGAGAATGACGTGTGTCGTACTAATCCCTTTAACAAAACACTTCCATCTCGGATAAATATCCGACATAGCATCCTGATAGTTCTTCTCTGAAATGTAAGTTACACGATGTACTCAATGTATAATTTGGAATTTCTATAAAATTTACGCGTTAGCGCGAGACATCGATCAATTTCATCATACGGCGGTGATCCGCTACGACTAAAGAATCTAATTATTGTACCTCCTTGCACAAAGAAAGGCAATAACGGGCCGTTTTCGCGTGGCCTGTTAAGGAGCATTCTAGTGAACTTCTGCGATTCTGCTGACGTAAAGAGCAGCTCCTTGTTGTGCAACTGCTTGATATGTTCCAAGAAGTTCTCCATGAGAATTTTGTTCGCGCTATTTCTATCCTCGTCGATATGCACCGAATCTGACAAAATAAGCAAGACAGAATATATAAGACTGTTTTCTCCCTAATCGTCCCTATTCCCTATTCTAAGAGGCAAGCCCTTGCCTACAGTTACACGTCATTTGGGAAAACAGGAGTCTAACCATTAGCGAACATCGAGAACAAGAGTTCCGCCTGCTGACATTTCGGCAAAATGCTCAGAGTGTCGAACGAGAAGTACATCGGATGGATCCTCGGCGTCGTTTCGAAGAACTCGGCTGGGTTGGGACATTTCAAGGCACGCTCCGCGGTAGTGTCCGTGACGCTGTGATACCTGATTCCTTGATGCGGTTGCCCGAACACGATCTCAGTGCTCTTTTCGGCCGGTACTACTTGGCTCAAGAGGCTCAAGTATTCTAAGGTCATCAAAGCGTTAATACACTCCTCGTCTACTCGGGCAATCTGGCCGGACAGAAATGACAATGAATGCATCAGATAGGAAGTTGGTGAGCATTGATTTAATTTTAATATTGTATGCGACAAGAGTATACATATGAGAGATCGACCTACATAATATGAAATGATCATTCCGAGAGAATTCCGTGTAGAACGTGTAATAACTTATTACACACATCGCAAAAATAATATATTTAACTTATCATTTGTACATTTTCGAGAAATTCGTATATTAAAGGGAGTACAGTGTATGGAGGGTGTGGTAACACAACGTGGGTGTCGTATACTTGAATCTAATTCTACTTAGCAGCCTAAGATACCGCAAATTCCGAACATCGAATAGAGAGTATCGTGCGCTCTGCTCTAAAATTAAATTCAGCTTAACTTAAGTATTAATTTACAGTTACAGAGAGAAAGAGAGAGAGAGAGAGAGAGAGAGAGAGAGACAGAGAGAGAGACAGAGAGAGAGAACGAAGCTCGTGATTAGAGTCTATCTGTTAACAGCACTCAGTCTTCGGTGGCCAACGGATAATCACGGATAAATTCGTGCAGGCAGGCGGATATAGATGTTCACAAGACTGGCCGAGCACACCCGATTCGAAGCGCGATGTCGTTGGCGACTTCTGCGATGACTAACGGGGATCAGGAATAAGTTGGAGGAGTTGAATCTCACTTTCATACAAAGCGTAGAGACCACTTCTCCACTTGAACCGTGATACCCACTGGCTCGCGGCACAGAACCACGGTGAGACGCGGCAGAAGACGTGGAGGACTCGCTCGCTCGCCCAGAGAACAACAGCACTGTGCCCCACGCGGGAACGACGTGGAATCGCGCGACCCTGAGCTGGAAGAGTTAGATCTGGCAAGTAAATCGAGAGAGCTACACCGCTCAATGCCTAGATCCTCACTTCCAACTGAGAGTCGCGCGATATTTCGAAAATCCGAGAGAAGAACCGTGGTGAGAGAGGAGGTGCGTGTGGAGGCGGCGGTGAGGACGATGTTTTCCGCGGCAGAGACGATCGACCATGATGCTCTCCGTCGTAATCTCGTTTCGTGCGGAGTCACCTGATGATAAGGAAACGAAGACTTTCGCGCACCGAGCCCCTTCGCCGGACGAGCCTGTATGTTAACTCCAGGCGGGGTATATACCTTCTCGGTAGAGGAGACTATGAGCGAAATTCGCGAATTGTCTCACCGTCACTGAAACGAGACGAGCTTGACGACACGAGGACGACGGCGACGTCGAACGGAACGTAGCTGTGCCACGACATGGTCGATGAGAACTACGATCACTTCCGACCTGCGAGCGACAACGCGATAAAGGATCGTCACCAGGGAGCCTGGTGATAAGCGACTCCGGCGAAGCGAATACACGACGCTCGAGAATTACGCGAAAAAGATAATCCCGATCCACTAGTGAGCGCAGGGCGAGTAATGGGCCCTATATATACCTGAGGCGGCTGATAGGAAAACCTCGTTCCGAGGACCCTCATCGATACCGAAGCCCCACCCCGATAACGATAACGATATGTGATGATAGACACCTTACTCGTTCTCTGATCGCAGGAAACGCGAACGACCACATCGCCGAAAACGAGAGAGGTCGGCGTTTTTCGTTCGACGATACTGCAACTCAGTTCTCACGGTCGGATGGAAACCTTCCTGAGAATTGGCGCGCTAAAATCACGACTAGTCCTAACGAGACAACACCGAGATCTCCTCGTGCGATGTTTTCTATTATCCTTCCAACGGGAGAGACGAGCGATGGATAAATGTTATGACAGGAAAGATCGCCTGCCACAGGTCGTCCTTGCGAATTGAGCGTAGACAAATGTTTGCGATATTCGCGATGTGACGATAACGACTTCCGATGACAGACGCTGCTCCCCGTTAGCTTCTCCTTATGGATATAGATAGGGTTAGGCAGATTCGACGGTGATTGCTAATGAACGAATAACGAATCGCGAACGAATCTGATAGGATGGTGAATAAAAAAGTAGAAAATTGAAGTAGATGAGAACAGTTCGATCGAATCAGATCTTCCGTTAGAAAGAGAGACGAATCGAGTATTTGCTTTTCATGCGTCATCGACTATTCGAGAAGGATCAAGTGGAAGCGATGTGTGCGTTTTTTAGAAAAATTGAAATTGATCAAACAGTAAAGCGGAAACCGTATCCGACTGACAAAGCTAGTTTCTTTTCGGGGAATAAAATTTCATTTGAAATATCAGTCCGTTGTACTTTGAAGTTTGATCTTCTGATTAGCGACGCTCTCCAGGTAACGAGTAAATCAGATAACAGTTATCTAGTTAACGTAAATTTATGCTGGACTTATGTTTTTGCGCCATGAAGAAGCACGGTGTAGGTGTATTTATTGTCGGACATATTTGCAGAACATCTTCCATATATTGTGCAAATCTAAAGACAAAATTATAACTAAAAAAAAAATTATAATGAAAAGAGAGAAAAAGTCTGCAATTATTTTCAAACTCTTTAAAAATGTGGCTGGTGACGTGATATAGATTGGTAATGTGTCATTGGTAATGTGTCATTTAATAGTTAACAAAAAGCACAAAGTGATTATGAAGAGCGTGATTGAGTAAATCGACACGTAAGAAAATTATCCGATATATAAAAGCACACCTTTTTTAATCCTAATTGTCCTTCACGAATGACGGTGCATACGAGTATTTTATAAGCGTCACTATCAATCAAAAGATAAGATTGAAGATAAAGCTACATTGCGCGCTACGCCTCGAAGTCGACACTTAGGATATTTACGTGAATTGTCCTAACGTTATTGCGCAGTGTTCTCGGATATAAATACTCAATCCGACATTCTTTCTTTTTTTCCCAACGAAAATGTTCATGTCTAGAGAGGCGTTATGAATCTTACCGCGTGACGCATTACGCATTACGAAACTAATGGTTTCGTTTGGACCTAAGTATCGCTAAGCAAACAAGGTCTCTCTGAGTTGTTCCTAACGGAGATAGGAATTTGAGAAAGAGCACGTCTTCCGCCGAAAACTTCAAGAAGAGATGGATGGGCGCTACGACGGCGAGCATATAGACGTCAAATATTGCAAGATACGATTTCGAGAACAGACTAAGTTGAAGCTGATATCAGCCGAACGATGTTTACTGCCAGATAGACTCAGTACCTAACAAAATAAAGCACTTTAGACAACCGTACGCCGGAACAATTTTTGTGTTACCACACGCGGCATTATCAAGTTAGCTCAAGATAAGAGGGATAGGAATAACACGTGAAAGTTCTACTCGTATGCTCTACAAAGTTGTGAAATCAAGATCAAAACGGTCGCTGAAGTTATATATCAATCAATTTTATAAATTGGATCGGAGGCGATAAATTTTCACGTCGATTCAATGTAGCAGTTACGAGCAAGACTGTCAAATAATAAGCTACTTCGCTTGCAGCAAGGATACGTGACATCACAGAATTTTCTCAGAATGCTGTTTATGATTACGAACATTGTTGGAGACATGAGACGCCACACAAACATTCAGATTGGCAGAATAATTTTTAATATTGTTCCAAATATTGTGCCTTCCCTCACATTAATCACGTATCGCAAATATATATCGTAGAGCTATCCAAAAGAGATATCTTATCGCTCTTGAGACGTATTCAAGGAATTAACTGTGTCTTATCAATTCAAGCAGGCTTCACGGATGTTTTATATAGCAGACCCAACTATGTTTGACGTTGACTAGATACTATGGCGGTAGAAACTTCTCGTGACTAAATACGTACAATTATCAAATAGGTCAAAAAGATACCATCGAAGAAATCCAATTTTTTTAATATCCGTGTGAAAGAGACGCCGACGAACGTATTAAACGATATAGCTATTATCATTTTCTTCTGTTAATCAATGACTCAACATAAATAACACTGAAATTTTTATCAGGAATTGTCACGAATATACTTACCGCGTCTGGCAACTGATGATACTGCAGAGGATGCATATATGTAGCAGTCGGTTGCGTAGGCATTTGCACGTAGCCGGATTGGGGTTCAATCCAGACTTCTGTCACAATCTGATACTCGCTAGAACTCTCGCAGTCTTCTTGCGTACTCGCTTCCCCGTCGGCAGTACCTAAACACGTTCATTTCCCGTATGAGTAATCCCATCATTCGATCATGGTGCATCGTGACCGATAATATTTTACCCTCTTCTGTGTCTTCCTCGGAACCACTGTCGCGTTCCAACGTTGCGCTCGACACGGCGTGAGGCGGGAACAGAATGTACTGTATAATACACGGATAAGACTCCTTGTTATTCTCGAAGCCCTGCATTTGCACTTCCAATACCATGTTCGTGATGCCGGCTGCCGAATACGCAAAATTGAAGCCCTCCGTTAAACGTATTCTGCAAAGAGAACAGATTAATATTACGTTCGCGACGCCTCACGCGCTGCTAACAAAGTTACACGATGATACTTTGTGATCGTGGAGAGTATTCTCGCGATAGCGGTGATGTTCAATTTCGGCAAAGTGATCCCCGGAATGGTCTGCACGAACGGCCGCTTCACATGCCACAGCCATCGATTGTGGTACAAGTATCTAGACAGGGTGGTGGTCAGACTACCACCCAGTACCGACGCAGTCCTGGTCCACGTCGGCTGAGTGCCGTCAGGAAATACCACCATGCTCAAATCGTTCGGTATACGCTCGTATCTTATAAGGATTCTCTCGAGCGATTTGTGTATTATCGTGCAACACGGAGTCTCTCGTTGCTCCGTCGGTCTGTTCGGCAACGTCAACTTGGACAATCTGTCCACGAGGTCCACCACTACATTATGACGGACGACACCTTCGGTACCGCCAGCGAACGCAATGTTAAGCACGACACAGAGAGCCTTGCAATTAATACGGATCAATGAGAACGACACCGGTGGTTTTTCTGCTTCCCTATATATAAACTGAACGTATGTGTGATTCTCGATGAGCACGAAGGTCGCCCAGGTTTTCAGCATAGCGTACAAAACGGCTGCTGCCTGTCGACTCTGGACGCATTGGAAACGACCGCTTTGATTCGCTTGATGAAGATGCCTCGGCAACGGTCTGTCGTAGGACAAGATTAATGTGACTCTCTGCGTGTGCATCCAACGTGCCCACTGAAGCGGATCCAAAGAGACGACTGGTTGCCATATTTGCCCAAACTGCGGGCAGGCGGCGTCGCTGAAACGATGAATATATGATTATGTCAATGTGATTATGTCATCGCTGTGCTTCTCAGCTTGGACAGCAACTGTGTTCATCACAGTCAGCTTGCCTATACGCATTGATCAGTATTATCTGAATACAAACAAATTAATATACCTAAGTTGCACTGTACTTAGTGACGGATAAGACGACAAATAAAACACTGGCATCCCACTTCTAATAGTGTCCGGGACGCTATACCAAGTCCATCCGGATCCTGGGAACCAACTAAAGTGTGCTAATGTATTGTCGCTTTCGGTCAAGGACGTTAACGCCGCCCAGAAACAGGAAACGACGCCCTGACGATAATTCGATTTCAATGGCTTCTTTGACAGGCATGTGATGTCATGTAAAAATTCGTACGGCGCTGTAACAAAAACGGACTTCAGTTAAAGCCACAGGAATTCAGGTGATTATGTGCGATTCGACATCTTAAATATGTTATAAATTAAGGAAAAAAAAAACACAGTTGATATCCAGTCAAACTTCGCATAAAAAACTGCAAGCTTACCTTCTATGGTAATAACATATTGTATCACATTGGATTGAGACAGTGATTTCGCAGACCATGGGCACGTTACCAAATATTCCAAGGAAACGTTGCTTTTCCACAACAGCACAAAATTTATTTCAAGAACGTCGTCTCGTATGCTAGCCCTTTTTATTAGGTATCCTTCTCTCAGGCGGCAACATAACAAGCTGCTCAAAGTGCAAGTGACCTTGTCGTCGATCTGCTTCTTCCTCAGCAGCTGGTCGGTCTTATGACCGTCGAAGCAATTGTTCTCAGTACGCCAACAGTTATGATTATCCGGCGTACTATCGTAGGGCACATCTCGATACAATTGCCAGCACAGAAAGTTCCTGTGATAAAGATTCATATCTGTTCCCTGTGCAGATACCTGTATATAGAACAAAAGAAAGCGTATTACCATTGCGATCAACATTGTGTGTGCGATCGAGTGCAGTAGTTCAGATTAAAAATCTACGTACAACGTACGAATTGAAGGACATGTAACTACCCAACGTAGCCGCGGCGATGAAGTACAGCAGATCTTGATATGGTACTAGACCATCCGCGCAATGCGGATGATATGCGCTGCCCACGTGTAAGAAACTGCATGCAACCGTAGTTGCGCGCAGTTGTTGCACAATGGAGTCCAACGCATGAACATCCTTAACACCGACGATACCGTCCGAGACTATTACCATGTCTGAAAATTTGGATCACTCTATACTCTTTGCTCTTCATAGGGCTGTTGTTCTTGTTTTATATGTTCGTTACACACAACGTATGGATTTATTAAGACTTTTGAATCCATTGCTGCGGATTGATGACGCTAGACGCGAGAAAACGTATGGCAAAAATTTTTGCGTGCTATCTTCAAATTAAAGGATATTTCAGATCGTTCTCTTGAACATACTTGTAAAATGCTTCAAGAACTATCTCTTTCCCTTTACAGTCAATAAATAGCATTAACACGTTAATTTTTAAACTATTCAGATTTCCAGTTTCATAACCTAGTTTAATTCGTTATTTAGATAAACTTGCATAGTCACATTATTCATATGCACAAGAATATTATCTAATGTAAAGTATGTCTGATGTAAGAGGTATCCTTTCATTGCATGAATCATGAATGGTTGATTTCCATATGCATATGTAATTTGTGATTACGCAAATTTATCTGGATAGGCTTTCAACGAGTTAAACTCCATATCAATCATAGACTCTGCAGCAGTAAAATCAAGAGCCTTAAATATTAATCATAAGTCGCAAACTCACGTGCGCAGCTATGCTCAGGTAAGAGTGTTAGAGCTAGCATTCCATATCTCAACATATTTACAAAACTGGCTTCTGGCGAAACCATGGAGATATTTGCTGTACAACTACTGCTACTTTTGTTTAAGCAGTTACCGCTCTCCTCGAAAAGTCCTCCTACCAAACGCTCGCTCTCTGCTCTTAAGTGTTCTAATTGCTGATTAGCTATGGCAGTAACAGTCGCCACTCTCTCCTCCAACAAGTACAATTGCTTCTCGACATACTGTGTTAGAGAGTTCACATTGTCCGCGGTGATCAACCAGCCTTGCACCAGTACTTGTTGCGCTGGGTTTGTATAGAATGGCGTATGAGCTATCACAGTCACATAAATCTCAGGTTGCATCACACGCTTGCTACCTGGTATCGTGAACTAGAAATAACAAGTGAGTTAACAAGTTTCTCTTTCCTTTTTTCTTTATGTACACTCACAAAGTACCAAAGAGCTACTCACTGGTCTGGTTATACCTTCCAGACACCGCTTTGTTGCCAAGCATACCTCATCGATAACAATTTCCCCATGTTGTATATCCTATAAAAAAGCATCAAGTTGACTTGGACTTTAACATAAAAATGATTTTTCATAACAAATTATACATATTTTGTATCACTCACAACAGTGGCAAGAGACGGGCTTAAATCTAAACTAAAGACCATCCTGTACTTGTGCCCAAGGAATATAATCGAAGTTGTAGAAACAACTTTATAAAGAAATTGATGGCTAGTGTCTATAGACCAAACTGTAGGCTTATCTTTTGGCAGCACCGATACAATTTCCAGTTCTGGCGCCTCTTTACTCTTTACACTTGGACACTGTATGCTTATCACAGAGTCCAAATGCTCCAACAACCACTGAGCCCTCACATTGCGAGAGATGGGGAAACCTTTCTTCATTAATAAGAAAACTGTCTCCGCCTCCAGAACGGTTTTTTCCTGTGTACAAAGATAATAAACTGCAGTTAAGAAAAATAATCATTTGGCTAGATGTCATTTCATTACTTCATAATATCATAGCATTTTTGAGCAGTGTATACATGAGAAAACACGCAATTACATATGCTTTAGGTGACAAAGAAACCGTGACATTCAATTATAAAGAGTACAAAACATGTTGTCAACGTATTGACCGATTCATATTGTTGTCATAAGAAGAGGTTATGTCGTGCAATATCGGGCATGCACCAATACGATTATCGACGACGCAGATAAGAGCTGTTGCGACGCAATCTACGGACTCACCTCGTTTTTCGCACTTGCCATGACGAATCTCACATGCAAACGTTCTGTCAATCTAACATTATTGTTACCAAAATCATTGTACCTCTCGACAGGTCGTCATCACGTTGCGCGGAAAACAAATCATCGCGACGTCACGCGGATGCACCGCTGCATCGCAGCGAGGAAAATAGTCGGCGCGCACAATTGTCCAAAGGTCATATTGTGTTGTCTATTTATTTCATCGTTGTGCGCGTTACATTCACTGGCCACGGACGATAAACATAACGCAACATAACCTGGCCTGGCGCAAATCTTGTCGCACGACGCGCACTTTATTGCGTGCTAATACACGTCCACGTGCGCACCTGTGAAATCCGATCGGGAATTTAAAACGCCCGCAAGCTTTTAAATCCTTCGCCAGATTCCGTGGCCTCGTCGTCTCGACCAGTAGCCGCACTGCGTCGCGTTGCGGGCGTTCGCGGTCTGGACCGAGTTTTCAAACGGAAATCTTTTTCGATAAACTTTTAGCGATAAATACCTCCGCTACGCACAAACGTCCATCCCGTTCGTATGCACAAGCTGCGTGTAAATAAAAGCCGCTGAATGAGCGCTGATGAAGAGGACAGGTATGCGTTGGACAGATATGTCCAACGCGGGAAATCGAGAATCCCGCGTCGTAAATTGAACATTGCCCAGGTGTAGAGCCTCCAAATAGCACAGAGAATTCAAAAAGAATTCTTACAGTCGTATGTCACCAATTCTGAGTTTATTTTCAGACGCGAAAAGAATTCTTCAGAGTTCAGTTTAATAAAAAGAATTATTTTTTACCTAAAAATGAATTTAGAATTGGTGACATATCCAAAGTAGAACAGGTTGTTTATTGGTTACCGTTCTTGAAGTTAACTTTTGGAACGTATCTGATCGTATTTGGAACGTATAAGATAACAAGTCAATGTCAATAATTCGTCTCCATTAATATGACATCGATTAAATAACAGTTTACAGTTGGTTAATAGCTAGTTCATTTACGCATCTTACAGTTATCATTTGGTATATATTTAATTTGTATCCATGTACCAACTTGATACTTCTATATCTAAATGATATCTTTTTGGATATTAAAAGTTATCTTTCGGGCGGACATTAGATAACCTTTTCAGTAAACAGAAACTTAACTTTTTTACCAAAAATAAAGTTATCCTGTCCTAATTTTATATAGTAAAATGAAATACTTTAAGATAACTTTGTTCTGCTTGGGATGACTGAATTTTTTTTTAATTCTCTGTGCTATTTGAGCCCATTATCATCTGAAACTTATCTCATATGAGATACTCAGAATTTTATTCAGAGTTTGACCCAAGTTTATCTCGATAAAATTATAATATACATGACACTTATATCTGTAATCGTAGCTCAACTAAAAAATTTCATTTAACTCTAAATTCAAATCTGAAAATCTTACTTGAGACAATTTTCAAGTAATGATTAATACTTGAATCATATAGATTGATGAAGATCAACCGCCATTTCTATCGACTCGCAAGTTATTGCGTATTCGAAAATGGCGCGCTTCACTACGTAATCGACTTTATAATCGACTGCCAATACATGATAAAAAATCGAGATTAACCACTCAATGGAAATGGAAATGAGGAAATCTCGATTATCGACTACAGCTAAAATTATTTAAATGTTATTCATGATAATGATAACGGAAATGTATCTCAATAATAACAGTAATTTACACTTTTTCAAGTAATAGCAATAAAATATATGTTACTAGTAAAAATACTTCGCACATAATTTTATCTAATCTTGCTTTTCAAACTAACTTTATTGGATAAATATACGATAAGAACACTTCAAATCGATTTTTTAGCACGATGAGATTTCTAATATAGCGTCTTACTTCGTTCATGAGATCAACACTGTCTCTCTTATGATATAAAGGATTTATCATTATTATTGATGCTGACATAAATTATTCCTTCAATGATAATAAATACTATCATTACATTAATAGAAAAATAAACTATTTTGTCGTTCATAAACTATTAATCACGCAACCCAGTGAGAAATGACTTACCGATAGACGTCGAAAAGACGTCGATTTGACGATTTCGACGTCGATTCGACGTCTTTTCGACGTCGATCGGTAAGTAATTTCTCACTGGGAAATGATCACTTGAAATTCAGACAGTACAAGGTCTCCAGAGAATGTCCTGAGAATGTTCTTAGGACGTAGGGACGTTCTCAGAATGTCTTTAGGATGTCCTGTGAAAATCTGTACTGTTTAGGAATGATACTGAGAATATTACAAAATGATAATTTTGCAACATTTCCTTTATGAGGAAATATTCTCGTAATCTATTGTTACTATATTCTTTTACGACGGTACTTTCCAGGAGGTACAATTTTCTCATCACACAATATATCGAAATAATTTCCTCGTATCTAATAGGATTCCTGGAGAGGAAAGAATAAGTATTCTATAGGCGGATCGTCATAGTTGTTGACATTTCCATGTTACATACACGAGCTTTTTTAAGATCACAGACTTTTGAGATGATTCTTTCAACTGGAAACATTATCATTCTGAGTTGTTTTAATTTCCATCTGTTTCTACACGTACTACGCTGTAAAAATATGCAAAATAAAAAATAACTTATTGACATTAACAACTCACGATAAATTCCAAATATCAAAAGATAGTCGGAATTTATGAGTTAAAAAAATTAGTTGAAGTTTCTCGATGACCTGTGGCATTTACTATACTTACTGATAAGATGAAGAAATTCGGAACCAAATAAACTGATCAAATCGCAAAAAAACGGAGAAATTTCTTATATATGTTATATATATGGTTGTTTGTTTCAGGAGTCTCAGCTACTGATTAAGAAGAGAAATTATTTGGAAAAATAATTGTTTAGTCACACACAACGCGTACTCTCAAACTTTCTATTTTACTGAATTAAAATTTTAGAACCTGCGGTATACTTCAAATCTCATTACACAATAAGATTCAAGATTTTTATACTTATAATCACAATAAATACGTTAAACTTTGAAATTTTATAATGTATATATATTCAATAAATAAATAAATAAATAAATAAATAAATATATATATATATATATATATATATATATATATATATGTGTATATATGTATATATATTAATGTATATATATAAATAACTTAATCATTACTGGTGAAATCAGTAATCAATAATACAATTTAGAAGATAAAAGTCTGCAAAAATTTTATCAGCGATAACAATAAGTAAATTTTATTTCTCTTTGTTTTTAACTTTTTAATATTGAAAGAAAGAAAGAATCTTGGAAAGTAAGTCGATAGAAAGTGTCATCGTAGCTTCAGCTTTCCCTTCCCAAACAAAACATTTGATTCTTCATTACACAAACTGTTATCATACATTACACATGTTATTATAAATTAATTCATGTATGTAAATTGTGATAACATCAGAATAACACCGTGATAATATCAGAATTTACATAAGATCAGTGATTGGTCGTTTCGCATCACGTGTCAGCGATGAGATCGAAAAAAAATAATTACGACATAACGTCAATTCGCCTGTCTTTGAGCCTGTCACACTTATATTAAGCTTCGAACCATATGGTAAAGTGGTTTAGTCTGGTTTAGTCGCGAAAGCTCGTTCACGGTGAAACGTGTCTCGTGCGAACTATACAACAAATAATCTTGCGTTCTTCTTTTCAAATCTGAAAAAAGAAGTCAAAACCGTTAACATCTGGTTAAGCTGGTGGCACGAGTGGTTTCTCAAGAATTTTTCAGAAATTTTGCTTTGAATATTGAGAAACTCAACTTCAAGTGTTTCATTTTCATAAATTTCCAAATAATTTCTCTTCTTAATTAGTAACTGAGACTCCTGAGACAAACAACCATATATATTACATATATAATCATATATAACATATATAAGAAATTCCTGCGTTTTTCTGCGATTCGATCAGTCTATTTACTTCTGAATTTCTTCATCTTATCAGTAAATATGGTAAGTGTCACAGGTCATCGAGAAACTTTAACTAATTTTTTTAATTCATAAATTCCGACTATCGTTGGATAGTCTATAGTTGGATTTATTGTAAGTTGTTGATCAATAAGTTGTTAGTCAATAAGTTGGCTTTAAATAAGTCAATAGGTCTAGAAACTAGTGTACATTGACAGAACTTAAACGTTCTTTTTAGCTGAACTGTCTAAACTGGTGCAATAAGTTAGAGCAAAACAAAATATATTTGTCTCACTCTAACTTGTTGTACCGATGTGCACCAGTTCAGACAGTTTAGCTAAAAAAAAGAGATTTAGAGAACGAATATAGAGACAACCCTAGTAAAAAAAGTTTATAGAGAATGATAGAATAAAATAATCATTTTCTATCGTTTTGAATATGGATTTTGGTCCGTGAATTTACAAAATGTGAATAGTATTTTATCGTATACAATAGAATACAATAGATAGTGATAGAATTTCTATCGTTACCCACATAGCATAAAAATATTAAAGCAATATTAAATATGAGGGAAAATATTTGAGTAACATTTGGGAAAATATTTGAGTAACATTTGTAAACGTGAGAAGAATATTATTCTGATCTTAAAATATTACTTTCCGGAACATTAAAGAAATGATGCAACCAAATATTAATACAAGGTTGGTCAATATTACATTTAATGTTGCTTTGTGCTGGAAATAATATTATTTGTAATATCATAAAATGTCAGGATAATATTAAAAGAAAGGAAAAGAAAATGTATATCCTTTATATATTTCATTTTTATTGAAAATTATGATAAAATATAAGAAAGAGGAACAAAATCATGAAGAACCCTTATAGAAATATCATACTAAGAATCGTTGATAATTACTTATTTTTAGTATTAAAAATAAGTAATGGATAATAAGTAATTCAATGATTCTTAGTATGATATTTCTATAAGGGAACATATAATACTTTCCATATATAAACATATATGTATTAAACATATAATGCCACGCTGAAAAACGTTAATCATAGTAACTAAGATTTAATTCAATAATATGTTCAACTAAATTGTTTGGTGAATATAACTACCCACATAACACGTAATATATATAATATCACAGTAATATTTCCGTAATATTTTTGCGATGTTACAATATTACGGAAATATTACTGTGATATAATGTAATATTACGTGCTATGTGGATAAATATTTAGTCAGTATGAACAAATGTTGTAATTATATATATATTTATTTTATTATATATATTTGTTGTGCATATTTCGATCTTCGTATGTGTCTTCTCTGCGCATCCTCGAATAATATGCGCATAAATTTCATTATATGAAAATATTATATTTATATATTCAAAATCAATTCAAAATCAATACAATCTTAGCAGGCAATGTTACATCAATATAGTACAACATGTTGCTTTCACGTTAAATTTTCATACATACATTTGGTACATTACTGCAATATGATATTGCTATTACAAAAATGTAACTATTTTGCTACGTTCCCGGGAAAAAAAATTCAGATAAAAGCCAGATATGGATTTTGTCAAGATCTGATTAGATATAATCAGATATAATTCAGATATGATTCAGATCTGTCCATATATAGTTATATATAATTATATATATAATTATATATAGATAGATCTGAATCATATCTGAATTATATCTGATTATATCTGATCAGATTTTGACAAAATTCATATCTGGCTTTTATCTGAATTTTTTTTTTCCGGGTTACCCCAATATTTTAGTAATATTAACATTGCTACTCTATAATATCGGACATTAATATAACATTACATTGACATTCAATAAAATATAACTTACTGCAAATATTCTGGCAACATTCT
>NW_022639532.1:866528-910594 GCF_010583005.1 Odontomachus brunneus
TGGCTTTTATCTGAATTTTTTTTTTCCGGGTTACCCCAATATTTTAGTAATATTAACATTGCTACTCTATAATATCGGACATTAATATAACATTACATTGACATTCAATAAAATATAACTTACTGCAAATATTCTGGCAATATTCTAACAATAATAACGTTGACTTTTGTGCTATGTGGGTAGTTTCCTATAGAATACAAAATTGTATATAACCAGATAAAATATGATAGGATTTATATCTGAACTTGCGAGCGAGAACAATACAGCTTAAAGAAAACGATTCAAATTGATAGCGCTATCAATTTGAATCGTTTTTTTTAAGCTGTATTGTTCTCGCTTGCAAGTTCAAGGGCTTTATTCTTAAAATAGTTGCGTATACGTAAGTTTTATTACGCAGGTTTAATTGTACCATAAAATAGCTGCGCAATGAAAATTATGTACACGCAAAAATTTCAAGAATAGGGACCCTGATATAAATCCTATCGTATTTTATCTGGTTATACATGATTTTGTATTCTATAAGAAACTAACGATAGAAATTCTATCACTATCTATTGTGTTCTATTGTATACGATAGAATACTATTCACATTTTGTAAATTCACGAACCAAAATCCATATTCAAAACGATAGAGCAAAAGGGAGCCCTGGTAAAAAAGGTTGATAGAAAACGATTGAAAACGATAGAATTTCTATCAATTTGTATTGTTTTCTATGAGCTCTATCGTTCGCAAGCGTTAGTATTCGCGAGCATCAGATATAAATCTTATCGTATTTTATCTGGTTATATTTATATTATATAGGAAACTGACGATAGAAATTCTATCACTATTATATTTTATTGTATACGATAGAATACTATTCACATTTGTGAATTCACGAACTAAAATCTATATTCAAAACGATAGAAAACGATAGAACGATAAAAATTTTTTTATCAAGGAGGTGTTTGGACTATTTTGCAGATTTGCTCAATCGATCGCTTTACAGATAGCCTAGATAGCACAAGGTTAAAAAAGAATTCTAAAAGAATTCAGTCGTATGTCATAAATTTTAAGTTCATTTTTAGATGCAAAAAGAATTCTTTAGAGTTCAGTTCGGTAAAAAGAATTCTTTTTGCATCTGAAAATAAACTCAGAATTGGTGACATACGACTGAATTTTTTTTTAATTCTCTGTGCTATCTGGGATATCTTCTTATTTCAATGTATTACGCAGAAGCGTGTGTTCCTCGCTTTTGACGTCATTAAAAAGAGATTGGCGATGCGAATATCTAGATGCCTTAAGGCTTGGAGAAAAAAAAAGAGAAAAAAATTAATGCAAATTATACAGTAGAGCCTGACACGCATTTGACATTCAGCCGATTTTCGACTTACTTCGCCTAGCACTATTTCTTATCTCATCGTCTCACGCGCAACCTACGAACCGCTCGAGATTCAGGAACGTAACTTGTAAGCATTTCTTTCCAATAGTGAAAAGAGCTAGAAAAGAAAACAAGTCCAATGTTCTGCGCATTTTTAACCCGTTTGTGACCGTAATCGAAATGTATAAACGACATGAATTTGGCAACGCGACAGTAGCTCCAGAAGATAAATTTTAATTTAGTTACTCCATCTTGCAATATATTTGATATAAATTTATTTGGATCAAGAGGTTAACTTTCGATAATAATGCGTATTCATAAGAAAAAAGAATATCTAAAAATTAATAAACATTTTATTCAATACAACATATTTACTTAATAATGATAATAATATAAAATATGTTTTTTAAATAAAAAAATATACATTTCTTAAAAATACCTTAAGAATACCTTAGTTCCTCACTATTTATCTATCTAAATAATAGAATTTATTTTTGTGCCATGTGACTTACGATTGTTGGGGCAACGTAAACCAATCATCTTCAGATCATCTAGTCTCAAGCCAGAAATAATAGAATTTAGATTTAAGTGAATATGCTGTAGTCAACAAATAAATATATTTACTAATTTTCAGATATCCTTTCTTTATCTTAATTGCTGAAGTGAATTGCGCAAATTAAAGTGCTTAGTCACGATGAAACATTAATTCTTACATTGTCACTTTGTATTCTTGTGTCGCGATATTGATAGACGATTTATACTGCGTAATATTCATGCAAAAAGCAGCTTAAAAGTCCTTGCGAACATCCGGGTCTCTTTATTAAGGATACACTTTGCACCAGCGTATGTTCTTTGCATAATAAGTAGCCGCGAAAAAAAAACGAATCATGTCGCGTCGTTCGTATTTAACGTTTGGACGTTATTACCTGTTGTATACAAAAAACAAAGAATTATCAGGACCCAGATAACACAGAGAATTCAAAAAGAATTCAAAAAGAATTCAGTCGTATGTCACCAATTCTGAGTTCATTTTTAGATGTAAAAAGAATTCTTCAGAGTTCAGTTCAGTGAAAAGAATTCTTTTTGTATCTAAAAACCCAGCAAACACAATATTACATGTAACGTACATGTTAGTTGTAATTTCCTACTCAACAATATAACTATTACATAACACGCATGTTATATAACAGTTATATTATTGAGTAGGAAATTACAACTAACATGTACGTTACATGTAACATTGTGTTTGCTGGGAATGAACTCAGAATTGGTGACATACGACTGAATTCTTTTAGAATTCTCTGTGCTATCTGGGGACATATCTAACGTATAGATTTTTATTGATACTTATGCGTGGGTAATTCAAGCTTTATTAGCATTTACTTCCTGTACGTAAGAGAGAGATCAAATGACATTGATTCCGTCACTTTTCCCTTGTCATCCTGTTTTGAATTCAGTCATACGGCCTGTTTTTGTAGCTGCACTGCTGAACTAGTGCAATAAGTTAGAATGAGAAAACGTATATTTGTCTCACTTCAATACATGGCACCAGTTCAGCAGTGCAGCTACATAGAACAGGCCTATGACCAGCATTTTTGAAAACGTAATCTGCTTCCTGTTTGAATTCAATTGTAGTCAAGCATTTCTGAAAACGTGATTTGTTTTCTGTTAATCCTTAATTAATTTTTAAATCTTAGTTCTTGGTTCATCTGTAATATCCCTGTGCAATGTTAATATATATCTTCACAATGTGTGTAATGTTTTTACATTAATAAATAGATATTCTCGTTTGAATAAATATCTCAATTTTGCTACAATAATAAAATATTTCTTTCTCAATCCTTATTGAGATACTGAATATGCGTGGAGAATATGACCTCTGGTCACATATTGTGTGTTCGGCGAATGCTGATTACGTATATGTGCTGACTTGCCAATCAGTCGCGGATAGTAGCGAACGAACTACCGAGAAGGTAGGTTGTTGTGAGAGGTTAGAGTTTCTCTCGCGCTTTCACACGCAGCCAATTGAACTTCCTCGTTCGAATCTTCTGACATCGATCACTCAGTTACATTCAAGGCGTATCAAAGATACTTTGAGCCAGTCACAGCGTGTGTTTCTGTTTTCAGTTGTGGAAACAATTATTTTGGTGGACTTACAATTACTACAGCGCTAACGCCGTGAAAGGTAATATATTCACCATTTCTCATGACACGAACAGGTGCTACGTCACGTTATAAGCTTGTCGCTTTCTCTTTCCCCTTCTTCCATCCCGTCCACGAGGTCGAGGGTCGTGTCATCAGGTACAGCTCTTACATTTCAGTAAAGTAGTGATTATCGTGTTATCTAACATCATCGTACGTTCCTCTCCCGGATTTTCAGCTGCGGATATTGTGTAATATTTTTGAGATAATGTATGGAGTTTTGTCTAATATTATCTTGGCTCGTATTTGTTCAGTTGCTATAATCTTAAATTTAATAACACTGTAACGCTGCTGTCTGCTTATAGGTTTATCTTGTGTGTTTAATTGCATCATACATGGCACAGCAGTATTATGCTGTATTATAAAATTTAAGAAGCTTTTATTTCAATATTTACATCACAATATTATTTTAATATTTATCAAAATATGTTAGCCTGAGCTAACATTTTAGTAGTATATTAACTTTCTGCTTTTACTATAATGTTATATTCCCATGTAAAAAAATTAATTTTCTAAGATACTGCATAATCTAATATTTTTTAATAATAACATTGATTTGATGCTGCACACATACATATATACTTTCTGCTGGATTTATTTATATTTATAACATACCTGTATATGATTTAGAACATTGTTATGTATAACAGATATTTTAAAAACTTTATTATATCATATAATTTCTGCATAATATATTCAATAATTTATATTATATTGACTATTCTGTGTTACATAATTTGGATATTTTCAGCATATCTGAAGATCATGCCCTGCCCATTCTTGACCCGTTTGCCTGCAAACTATGTTCGCAACTATGGATCATCAGTGATAATGAACTACCGGCAACATTGCCCGGTGATGTCGAAGTTGTTCAGCACAATGGCTGAGTCCGATGTGCCCCAGCCAGCCTGTCAGCCAGAATGTGTAGAGAGTCAATGTCCATTCTTATCGAAAAAGTTGGACACTGTGAAAGAGGCCAGCTCAGCAGTCAAGGAAGATATCATTAGTCTGGGTGTCACAGAGGAGCAGAAAGAGAATGCGCAGTTCTCCTACGAAGAATTCTTCCACGAACAGATCATGCGAAAGAAGAGGGACCACTCGTACAGGGTGTTCAAGAAGGTGAATCGCCTGGCAGAGAATTTCCCGGGAGCCATGGAGTATTCATGGGGCGAGAAGCCGATCACCGTGTGGTGCTCTAATGATTATCTGGGAATGTCACGTCATCCAGCGGTGACGAGCTCGGTGCGCAAAGCTTTGGATAAGTTCGGCGCCGGTGCCGGAGGCACGAGAAACATCTCCGGCAATTCCATGGGCCACGAGATGCTGGAGAAGCGACTGGCGAAGCTGCACCAGAAGGACGCCGGTCTGCTCTTCACGTCCTGCTTCGTCGCCAATGACTCCACCCTGTTCACTCTGGCGAGAATTCTGCCAGGCTGCCACATATTCTCCGACGCCGGGAATCACGCGTCCATGATACAGGGTATTAGAAATAGCGGCGTGCCGAAGCATATATTTCGGCACAACGATGCGCGACACTTGGAGGAGCTTCTGTCGAAGCTGGACAAGAACGTGCCGAAGATCGTGGCGTTCGAGACGGTGCATTCCATGACCGGCGATATCTGCCCGTTGGAAGAGATGTGCGACATCGCGCACAAACACGGCGCGATCACGTTCGTCGATGAGGTCCACGCGGTCGGTCTGTACGGCTACTCCGGCGCCGGTATCGGGGAAAGGGATTGGGTCCTGTCCAAGATGGACATAATTTCGGGCACCTTGGGGAAAGCGTTCGGCAACGTGGGCGGCTACATTGTCAGCTCGTCGAATCTTATAGATATGATAAGAAGTTACGCAGCCGGTTTTATATTTACTACTTCACTGCCGCCTACCGTGCTGTACGGAGCCTTGACATCCGTCGACATTTTGGCATCGGACGAGGGCAGATCGCTGAGGGCAACTCACCAGAAAAACGTGGCCTATATGAAGTCTATTATTACTGCCGCTGGTCTTCCGTTAGAGCCATCACCTTCGCATATCATTCCGATAAAGGTGAGCGGTCCGTCTAATCAAAATAACAAATAAGTATTGATAATGGCCAGCTGAGCAAGGCAAAAATACCAATTCCTGGATACACACTTAATTCCGGGCATTCTTATTCATTTGATCTTTAAATACGGGTTTTTTAACTTTAATATAGAATATATGTATATATATTCTATGTTATATCTTCTATAAAAGTTTCAATATTCATAATTAAATACCAAAACGATAAGAATGTTCTTGTATTATTTTCTTAAATAGAAATTTAAACTATATAGAGTATATATATTTTTATGTTAAAAGTTTAAATGTTTCTATTTAAAGACCAAAATAATAAGAATGTCTAGGATTGGATAGTATGCCCAGGTATTGATACTTTCATCTCAATATGCATTAATTTTTTAGATTGGAGACCCACTGCTATGTAGTCAGATAGCAGATCATTTGCTAAGGAGTAAAGGGCACTATGTACAAGCTATAAATTATCCTACGGTTCCCAAGGGTGAGGAGAAATTGCGATTAGCACCTACTCCGAGACACACTGAGGCTATGATGGACAAATTTGTGCAAGATGCGTTGGATGTTTTTCATCAGTTAAACATACCCAAGGTGGATATTAAACAGGACCAAGAGCCGCGCGCCATTCTGGTTCATTGACAAATGTGATGTTAAAATACAAACGATTGTTATCGTACAAACACAATTTACCTGTGTAAAGATGTTTATTTACATAGCTTATTTTATTTTTATTATTTTGAGGGTCTATAAAATTGCCAATAGAAAATTCGCTATATATATATATATATATATATATATATATATATATATATATATATATATATATTCAAGTTAAATCACTAACAGAGGTTTAAATAAAGTGTTAACAGATAATCCCAAGGCTTGTATGTACTTTCTGTAGTTTTTCTTGTAAGATGTACGATATGCTCCAAAAGAAATAACATTTATACTGAAATATGTGCTGATATAGGTGAACTGAATAATTATCGTTAGAGGAAAATTGAAACTCCGCGATAATCCCAATCACATTACAATTCCTTATCGTTCGAGCTAAAGTAACTTTTAATAAAACCTCACCTCACCAATGAATATGTATGAAAAAGTTGCTATATTAATTTGCTCATTGGTCGAGCGGTCTTATGCTATGCATATGTAGTTATGGCTCCGTTCCGAAATTCACTGCCAGTATTGAAATTCTATAATATACGTAATATAAACTATAGATATATATAGATATAACTATAGATATATATAGATTTTCAGTACTGGCAATGCATTTCGGAACACAGCCTATGTTATTTTGTGTGCAATGGCCATAAAAATCATTTTTACGACGTATCGCGTAAAGATCAACCAATCATATCGCGCGCCACTGAAGTTCGCGGCCATCTTGATTGATGATGTCAAAACGAGGAAGGACGAATTTTTTAATTCATCGATGGATCCATCGATGAATTAAAAAACTCGATCGAAATGCATGCTCAAAATTCTTGCAAAGTGCGTCGAATAAACAGACATTTGAAATCTTCAAAGTACACTTGCAAGATACTTCGAGTATTTTCTTTTTGCTTCAACGATCAAAAAAAGTGCATGTCATGTTCACACGGCTACTTCCCTTTGCTTGCTTTTATGGTTATGTCTTTGGTTAGGTTAATATCTTTTTCTCTATATTTTACTATTGCAGACTCTCAAATAAGCTGGTGGCACATAGAAAAATTTAAGCAGTAAGACGTAAGCAGTAAGCGAATCAGCCAATCATAGTCGTTGATTCTTGGACCGTAAAAAGAATCAACGACTGTGATTGGTCAATTTGCTTATTGCTTACGTCTTACTGCTTAAATTTTTCTGTGTGCCACGGCCTATAGCCCTTTCTGCCAAGGCTGCGTTCAGATTCCCCACTCGGGTATATTCTATTACTAGAAGTGCTATAGTATATGTGACATATACTATAATGTTTCTAGTAATAGAGTGCACCCGGATGAGGAATCTGAACGCACCCAAGGTGTCGAAGTACAAGTTCAAAAAAATATTAGGTCCGAACTGTTCGTCTAGGGTTATGTTAATATGATAAAGGTAGAATGACGCGGCGTATTCCTCGAACGCAATCAATACTATTTAACACTACGATATTCTAATCTCGTATATCTCAAGAGCGATAAAGTGACGCATTAGCGTTAATATCCTCTAAGGCTGCGTTCCGAAATATAGTACTGTCAGTACTGAAAATCTATAGTTTATGTTACGTATATTATAGAATGTCAGTATTGGCAGTGAATTTCGGAACGCGCAGCCTATGTATTTTCAGTATTGCGACAATGAATATCGGAGCAAGGTCTATTGCTTGCATTTTTCGCACTTAGAACAAGGAAACACATGAAAAAGCAAGAACGAGGAGTTATAACAGTTTATGCTTTTGATTAAAGCAGAGAAAACCATGTATGAACTATTTTTTGCCTTTCCTACTTATCAACATCATAAAATATAAAAATAAAAAAACAAGAAAACGAAAAGTGAGCGACAATTTTTGTTTTCAGAAATCAATTCTACGCATAAAAATATACAAATTTACAAAGTTAAAAAAAATCCAAGATGGCGTTATACTGCATATTTATCGTTTATCTTCAGATGATGTACGGATCATTTTATTGGCTACAGAATATCTGAAGATGAACTTAGCTTAAATATAAGACCCGACTATAAACACCGGCCTAAAACACCTGCGCATGAGTGGCGATGTGCCTTGTCAGGCTTACAACCAAAGAGAGAGAGAGAGAGACGCACCTTGTCTGTCGTTTGCACCTCATTTGTCAGTATACTCTTTCCAAGTGTCAATTTTTTGAGAATACGAATTTTTCTCGTTTCTCCGCGATCATCAGATACGCATATGCTCGTACGAAACTCGAAAAGCACAGCACGCATTTAACGCGTCGCTCTGAGTATTTCAACTGATGTGTAAATCGGCGACCGCGTATAGGTTAGGATGAGGGGCCTCGCGAATGTCCTGAAGATGCTCGTCGCATTCTTTTACAATTATGCACGCGGGCTGTCTTACACCGTGACGACGATACTCGTGCTGTGTTACTGCCTTCATCCGGCCCGATTCGCGTCTCACTACACCTTCATCAAAGCCGAGAACATTTACGAGGAGATGGAGAGGTCGTATCCGCCGCGGGACAACTCCTGCGCGATCCCCGTGAACGGTAGACGACCGTCTCAGCTGCTGTACCCGGAGGAGCATCCCAGAGAAGACCCGGTGGCGATGGCGCGTCGCCTCGGCATCTTACCGGGCGGTCAGTGGAAGCCCCTCAACTGTCACCCCCTCTTCAATGTGGCCATCATATTGCCGTATCGCAATCGACAGAGTCAGCTCGCTGTTTTTATGAATTACATACATCCGTTTCTGCAGACGCAGAATCTCGACTATCGGATATTCGTCATCGAGCAGAGCCCGATGCGGGAATTCAATCGCGCCAAGCTCTTCAACGTCGGCTACGCCGAGGCTACCAAGATCAACGACTTTCACTGCTTCATCTTCCAAGACATAGACTTGATACCGCAGAATCCCGACAATATCTACGCGTGCACCAAGATGCCCAGGCATATGAGTTCCAGTGTAAATATCTTTCGATACAATCTACCCTACACCGGCTTGTTCGGCGGTGCGATATCGTTAACGAGGAAACAGTTTGAGAGAGTGAACGGTTTCTCTAACGTTTTCTACGGTTGGGGCGGAGAAGACGACGACTTTTACAATCGTCTACAATCCAGAGGTTTTCAGGTTCGTTTAACTCAGTACAATTCAGTGACAATAGGTTAGGGCTGTATTCTTGACGTGTATTCGAACACCAAGTACATCTTTTTATTCTAAGTTCCGTTTTTCTTATACGAACGTCCTGAATTTTCTTCACAGGAGTGTCCGTGATACTTTAAATTACATTGAGTGCTGGTTGTAAACTGAAATCTATAGTAAAGTTAGGTTGATGCACAAAAAAATTGTAGGTCTGTTCTCTTTTGAAAAACTTTCTGAAATAGTATACATCGATGTAGTAAATTAAGATGAAACAAGATATACTTGTTCAGAAAGTTTCGCGAGAAAGAATACACTTTATGTAATTTAGTGTTGGAGAGAAAAGAGATAACGTTCCGTGCAGTATTAGTTCAGCTAAAAAAAAACAAACTTGGTAGATGTGTTGTTGTTTGAGAACATTAATTTTTTAGATGTTGCTTCTATTTTCAATAGATCACACGATTTGGACCTGATGTGGCACAGTATTATATGTTGACGCATAAAAAGGAGACTCCCAGTACTGCAAGATTCGCAAATTTGGAGAGCGGTGCGCGAAGATACGACACTGATGGACTTAATAATCTGGAATACAGAGTATTGAATCATCAGTTACGGCCGTTGTATTCCTGGATTCTGGCTGATGTGTAATTTATAGGTGTAAGTTTTTTTTATCCAATGTACCGTAACATATCTTTCTTAAATCAGCTATGATTATAAATTATGACATAGCACAACACTATTTTTTAGAAACAGAGTGAACTGCTAGATTCATCAAACACGCATAATTGTTAGTTTGCTGTGATAGAGATTTATGTTTAAATACCACAATAATTTTTGCTAATGTTGAAAAATATTCGCATTTTGTGCAGTGAGGAAATTTCAAACAATCACAATTTGAATATTGTAACCAACATTTTGTAGTGTATGTGAGTCTGCAGTCACAAACGCTTTTCCGATATCAGTATTGATAGTAGTGACAATAGCGGCAATAGTAATTAACAGTTTGTACAAAACTTTAAAAAGAGAAATAGCATAAAAAGAGAAAAAGCATAATAATATAGTTATGTAAGTGATAAGGATTAAAGACTGTGTAATCATCAGAAGCGTTTCTTTCATGTAACTCATCAGAATAAGAGAAAGCAATACCGTTTGGAAATATCTTCTGATACTCAAACTATTAAACAATTGCTGCACTAAATTTTATATATATTTAATTTCAACATTTTTGATATTTTAATTACACGTTACATTTATCATATGAGAGAATTGCAGTTGTTTAATGGTACAAATTCATTCCATAGGAAATACATTATTATAGTCTTTGGTGAAACCATGCTTACCTCATGACCAAAGATGTACTAGTCTTAACATATATCTTATGTTGTATGATTATGATAGTACAATAATATTGTATCGATTATTTCTATGAAAAGTATAAATATTAAAATAAGTAGATTTTTGTTATAAAACAAACTTTGACGAAATATTTTGTAAGTACTTAAATATAAATGCAATTAAATTAGAAAACTCTCTTTATATATAAATATATATATATATATATATATATATATATATATATACACATATACATAAGAACGCTCACTCTTTACTAATATTTATAGCACTAATTTATTACTACAAATATGATTTTCTACACAAATCGTAAATAAAATATAATATAGAGGTATTGAATATTTTGTTTTACATTTCTGGAGATGTGAACAAAAAATAATAGTGACAGAATAATAATTAATTTAAGTATATTGTTACGACGATAAAATATATTGTAAAATTAATACGCGTTTAATAATTAGAGAAACATACATTTGATGATCTGCACTTGTATCTTTTAATGCAGAAATTGTTGAGCGGATATACTGTATATTTGGAAAATTTTTTTAAATAGTTTTTAAATATTTATGTATTTATTGTTTCTAAGTTTCTTCTGAAAATTGCAGATCTCATGCATATTAATATTGTTAAGTATTACAATGTCTATCACAGGACATGTAGATTTTAAATAAATGTAAAAAGATTTTATATTTTGTTTATATCTAGATATATAATTTTCCTTAAAAGTCGAGTTATTTTTCTTATAATTCTTGACAAAAATCTGAAATATTCACAATGTATTTCAAATTACATGTTGCAGTTTATTGCTCATAGATATTGTAATCTTCTCGTAGGAAGCGCTTTTCCTTTCTTAGAAAAGGAAAATATGTCTTTCATAAGAGTGGTGCCCTAATCTAGCGAGTTTGGAAAGTTTAGTGTATATAAAAAAATTACACATGCAATATTTGTAAGCAATAATGCCGTATATATATTTATTAATTTGTTTCGATTTCTTACTTAAAGGGTCTCCCTACTTTGACACTCTGAAAGTAAGATCGTTTTTGGGAATTTTTCGAAATAAATGTATGGAGTATTACAATTAAAAACTTTTATACGTTTACTGACCAACATTTGTACGACGAATATACTTTATTATAAGTCATAATAACAATAATATCCAAAGTAGCAGTTCCAATGAAAGTTCTTGAAAAAGTGTGTTGCTGGTGAACATGATTCCGATCGTTAATCATCTAAAACAAAAAAAAACCAAAAAGATTTTTAATCTGTATCGCATGAACTATAATAAATAAAAAATATTGAAAAAATAAAAAACAGCAACACTTAAAAAATAATTTTGTTTTTTTGACAAAAGTCGTTAGTTTCTTAAATCGCAAAATTCGAATTTTGAAAATTATGACGATTTTAGTTTATGCGAAAACAGGACATGAATATATACTGAATATATCTTCAAAACTTTGTCATTTGATTCATTGGTTCTTGAGATCGTGTTGGCCAGCTCGAAAAATGACGTTTCGAGAAAAACGCTTTAAAATTTAGAGTATATAACAAGTAATAAATCATACTTACAATTAATCAGCTATTCCAAGGCCATTTAGCTGTAACACTTTAGGAATATATTTTTGAGACGTCAAACTGTAAGATGTAAAAAAACCGGTTTTTTTGACCCGTCAAAGTAGGAAGATTCCTTACTAATACATGATTCTCTGATGACTTTAGAAAAATGACAGTAAATTGTAAGAATGATATTAGAGATGTATAATAATAAGTGTAATGTACGATCATCGAAATGAGATAAAAACGATAAAAAAAGAACTGAGTATATGGATAAATGTTCTATTCAATGTATCTATCTAGCTTGGTATGCTCAAACTATAAAGAAATATGAAACCTCAAAGATTTCATTGTGATATAATAAATATGTATGGTTAACGTAAACTCAGACACTGTACGATGAAAGGATATCTATTTTTTTTTTTTTTTTTTTAATAGAAGTATGAAATCAATGTGCTAACAATATTTTTGCGGTGAAAGGGACGTTATTTTGTTTGCAGAACATATTAAGAAAGCCCGAATGTTTCTATGTCTCGTATACTACGCGTTCATAATAAGATAATTTTAATGATCCGTTGTATGAGCCGCTTATGAAGTCATCGAATACATAATATGTCCCGTGATATTTTTAATTTATAACATGTGTTCTATATTGCGCGTATACAGGATTAAAGAGAATTAACTGAAATGATCGGATCCATAGTTGCTTTACTTTACCACTGGTACTCAGCTGTACATAGTTTATTCTTGGGCAAGAATTATTGCATTGCACAATAATACGGCACTCTCATTACCTGCTTAAATGTTTCATCTTTTCCGTATATAAAAGCGGAAAATATATCTTTCGAAAAAGCCACAGGTAATCTAGCTCAAGAAAAATTCGGTACTTATTACTGAATTCGAGCGATGCATATTTTGATGATATATAAATAAAATTAGAAAATAGCATGTCTATATCCTGATAAGAACCCTATATATAAAGAAAAATAATTCTCTTCTATAATATATAGGATTCCATGTAAATATCACCATCTGTGAAGCGTATGAAAACATAATTCTGCACGAGGATACGAGAAATAACTGTAGTTATCTCTCTGCAGTCCCAAGAATTGGCTATCACTGTTACCAGTAAGTAGCTATTACATTAATTATTATTATTATCGTACGATAATAATATGTGAGCGTGTAATTATGAGTCTATGGAAAATCGAGTATATATATATATGTATATATATTTATATATTTATATATATACGCGCGTATGTATAAAATCTATCTTAATGATATCCTACGTATTACGTGTCAGACAGTTCTTGATACCGCGCATACATCATCTTTTTCACACAATCTTTATAAGTGTCGCCTGGTAACGCGCTGTACGACGAAGATTTCGCTCCTAAGCCGGCTGTAGGTACGCGTCTCTCGGCCTCGATAATGCTCGTTCTACCTTGATTTGATTTCCCTAAACCCATCCCTTCGCTCCAACCCATTTTTTGTAATAATTTATTACCAACGTTATCGGACCCGATGCCAGCTCTCGTAGGTTCTTCATACGACACTGACATCTCCTCCACTCTCGTTTTCAAATATTTCTCTTTCAACTTGTTGGGCTGTGGTGGTTCGGGTTCGCCGTACTTTGCTCTCCTTTCCTTGGCGCGATCTCTGTACTTGTTGTTCCTCTGTTGCGGGTCATTGGGGTCTAGACCGCGCACCTGATACCAATTCTCTAGATTCTGCTTGTGCAGATCGGACAATTGCTGGTGCCGCATTAACGCTTCCTTGCTCGGGAACTGTCGTTTGCAGAGCAGACATGCCAGTTTACTCCAGTCTGTATGTTGCTTCTCCTCCTGCTGTACATCCTCTATCTCCTCCTCGGTATCGCTCCCGCCGCCGTAAGCAGCCACTAAACCATTACCACTCTGATCCTCGTCCTCATGATAAGGATTTGCGACAGTTTTCTTCTCCAAGATGGCGTATCCTGCGTCCGCCGCGCCGCTCCCGACACCTTGATTACCATCCACACCGGCGAAGTCAGAGTTCCAATTGCTCTTTGCATTCTCTTTCTTCTGATTTAGGGTCTTCGCCCAACGTTCCATGTCTTTTGCTATTTTCTTCGCAACCTTCACTTTGTCCTGCTTGCTGTCCTTCTTTTTGCTTTCGTCCTCTTTCGACGCCTCTTGAGTCACAATCGCGGCCGTCGAGGTCGTAGCCTGATTACTGATGGTACTCGTGGAATCCGCACTACTCGCAGTCGCCGTTATTGTAGTACTGCTTGTGGCTCCTTGGGTCGTACTTGCGGTAGTCTACAAATTAAAAAATGAAACTGTTACATCTTTGGTACGGTGAGTTTTACAATAGACACGATTCTCCTGGTCATAAATCTTCATTACCTTGGCTGGTTGATACGAGAACGATTCGGCGTCCCAATAAAGGAACTGTTGCGTGTGACTATTGTAATAATATTGTGAATTCGGATCATAATACAATCCCGTGCTGGGATCGTAATAGTAGCCGGACGACTCGTCGTAATGATAAGTGCTGACGTCCGGTACGGCTGAAACGATAGTATCGCGAGTTAACTTCTCTAAACCAACGAAATATATTTTAATAGCATAGATTCTCTCTTTTTCTCTCTCTCACTCTCCAGGGACTCACAATATACTTTTCCGTCGCTGGAGTGCGCGGGAACCCTTCCGCTCGCTAACGTCGTGCTGGATGGTGCCGTAGGCGTCGGTCGTCCCTTCACATCGTCGGTCTCACCCAACTTTCTGGAGGCCTGTAACTGCTGAATGGCAGATTGTGCCACTGCCGCCGCCGCGTTTACACGGTCTGTTTGATTCAGAGAAGGTAGAGTAATCGCCGAACCCTGCATTATCTGATTCTGATAGTATTGCGTGTAATACTGAAGGTAGTGAGCTTTCTGCGTGGGCGTTTTGGCGTACAAATTCGCGCTGTATTCGGCCAACTGTGCGACATCGTCCAAGGTGTATCTCTGCGGCTGGGTGTCGTTCGACTTCCACGCGTTTGCGTTATTGATCTGGTGGAGTTTACAGTACGTTATCTCTACCTTTCTGCCGTCCACTACCAGTCCTTGCTTCGTGAGTGCGGTATGCAGGTACATCGCGTCCACCACGTTGCCCATCTCCAGGTAGCACACACCTCGAGACGTATTCGTGAGAGAATCACGACCAATACGAATACTACGTATCGGCATCGACGAAAGATTCTTCATTGCTTGGAGAACCGAGTCCTCGGTAGTTAACACATCCAACCCGCGCAAGAGCACGGTGTTGGTAGGATGCGGACTGATTTCGTCGCTACCTTCTCCACCTTCCTCGCTTTCCGCTCGCGAGGCAGAGCATTTGAAGCAAGTCTCGCGCCTTTTAAAATTGTGCGCTCCACACTGCAAAAGGAGGAATGGACATTATAGTAACGCACACTCGTTAATACACGCTTACAGAAATGAAGCGAAGATATGCGCCACGTACCTTAACGCAGTGCCAATCCTGAGTATTCTTCGCTGGCGGTTTATCCACATGGCACTCTTTCGGTATACTGTACTGCATCAATGCGCGATATTGGTCCTGCAGCATCAGCACTCCCTGAAACAGAGAATTTCAGTGTTATCCCGTCCAACGTCTTCTCGAGGCCTCTGTTTGTCCCGTAAACTTCCTTCTTGGTTGACGAAATTACAGTTTCTCTACTTCATAGCTTTCTGTCTCGAGCGAACGATGATATGTAATAAAGCCTCGTGGGCTTATATTAAATGTGGGCCATTCCACACCGCTTGCCGGACCGACTGTTCATGCGCGACTTTACACGGACAATCAAACAATTTCAAAGTTCCGGTAAAGGTAATCGTGTAGGTAAGCAACGCAACGATCGCTTGCACGTATCAACTTTTGTATGTGAACAAAAAAAGAACAGAAAAAAAAAGATTCGTGCATGTTTCGAGAGACTTCGAGAGCGTCGTAATAGTAGTTTCAATACAAATCGCATCAAGAACCAAGTGAAACAGGAGAAGCAAAGACATAAGTAGTAATGACAGAGAAGCGGATGGACGCTCGTAGCAAGATCGTGGCGTGGAGATTAACAGTCATGCCGGAAAAAAATACGGTATCATCGAAACGATATAAAGACGACTGGAATGACCCTCCTCCGATCTTCACTGTTAGTATACGAGATAGAGAGAGAAATATTTTTTTTTTCTTTTTTTTTTTTATAGACAGAGGACAGGTAAAAGCACGCGCCGCGGGCGAATCGCAGTGTGAGCAAATTTGTAATCCGATATTGCGCGAGTACTTGCTTGCGAGCGAGTTATAAGAAAAGTCTGCAAAAATATCTGGGGATTCCTAAATAAATAATTAGGTACGGTAGATTGAAATAGACTTTGATTTGAGGTGCACAGCCGTGGCCACGGGCAGGGCCAGAGGGCTGCGTTACCGTGCCTTGCCGCCACGGGGCAGTCGGTGGCACGCGTGCAACGCATCGGTTGGGAATCTGGATTGAACTTCTTTCTACCTGTTTCATCTCCATCCACCGTGCGGCCTCCTGAGTCGCGTTAAACTCGACGAATGCAAAACCTCGCGAAGCACCTATACAGAGCAAATACACACATATCCAGAGTTAATCCACGTTTTTGCCTGGGGGTCTCTACTCTGAGAGGGCAGGCAATCACAGCACCAACCATCGACTGACCGAGTTTCAAACGAAGTGTCTCTCTTCGCTTCGTCGCTTGCTTTCATATTCCATTTACCTAAATCTCAGCAGAACGAATTCTACATCACCGTGCGAGAGACCGCAGTACACCGATCGTGAACAAATATAATGCCATATAATGCAATTTAGCGTGACCGAATTCTCTTTTTTTTTTTTTTTCTCAAACGCCTAGTGTGACCTAGCCGAGGCAAAATTTTATTTTGTTTTTCCTGGGTCTTCTGAATTACCTTTCTACCACGCAAACCGAACAATGTTCACAAGTGAACAGACGCCGGTAACAAAAAAAAATCCCAGCCCCGAACGTATGAAAATTATATTGCAATCGATCGATCGTGTTTGCATAATGTAGTCTCTGTAGTAGCGGAATAACTTAAACAATTAATAAAAAGGAGACATTACTTCAGCAGCGGCGCAAGACCGTCTTCGTTCTGCTTAGAATATGAAGCTTCACGCGATCAAAAATGAGGAAAATTCAAGCCTGTAAATCTTTAAGAAGTTCATTATTAACAGATACATTTGCGCTTCTTAAAGCATTTACTCTTGAATCTTCTGTATTTACTTCACTTTGAGACTTCATATCGCAAGAGGAACAATAATAGGGTTGTACCGCTATTAAAGTAATGTCTTTGACGGATGTGATGTCTTAAAGTAAAGCGCAAGAGTACACTAACCGAAAGATCGTTATGCATCCTTATACAATTGTATGTTACATTATTTTGTAAAAGTTCAGAGTGTTTCTCACTAACGTGTGTGTGTGTGTGTGTAGAAAGGTATGATTGGTTGGTAGGTAATTTTTAAAATTACACGCACTGTCGAGTGTAAGCTCTCATTAAGCTATCTCTCATGCAGCTTTGGCAAGTGACGCAGCGTTGCGTTCTCTTCTCAAAATTCTCCTTGCGTTATCTCTGTCAACTTACCTTCTACTAAAGACCAATTTAATGGTCCGACATTCAAACTAATAGAATTCTAGGAATTTTGAGAGATGTGTATAGTCGATATCGGGAAGTGTTACCAATGAAAACTCTTAGAGCTACATGATTACAACAGTGGAGCGCAAAAGATTCCTTGAAATGCTGCATACTCGATGAAGATCGTGTTTCCTTCACGTCGCACATCGTGCGTATCTCAAGTAATCTCTTGCACGCTCCGCTTATGCGAACACAGTAGAAGCTAACGATCGTACAGATTCGATGGCACGCAATAATATATCACCAAATAACAATCAGCTGATCACGCAAAGATGGGTACATCGCACGGATATTGTGAAGGTCTTTAACGTATCGCAATAGTTACCTGTATCTTTTTTCCGAATCAGCCTTATGTCCTTGGGCATGAGACCACAGTTGAGGATGTCTTGCCGCACCTGTGATACACACATGAGAATGATAACGGTGTAACATACTCGGTAACGCCTGCTCACGAGTGGCCGCTATGTCAGACCACTAAGTTGACAACGTACGTCATTCTCAGTAATGTGCTGAGCAAGTCCACGTATCATAATGGTGTTGTTAGGAGATTGCGATTTGTAGTGGATTCCCTCCATGGACGAGCTATAAGCGCGCCCATGCTCGTGCTCAAAGTCCAAACTCTCCCGGCTATGATCGTCATCGCGATCGCGATCGCGATCCCGATCCGACTTCCCCCTACGATCCCTATCCCGATCTCGATCCCTGTCGCGCCTAGAACGATCTCTGTCCCGGTCTCTGTCCCTATCCCTGTCCCTGTCTCTCTCCACAGAGTCTCTATCACGCTGCCGTCCGTAACGATCCTCGCGGTCCCTATAGCTGCGATCGCGGTCGTCTCTGCTACGATCCCTCCTATCTCGCGAACGATCCCTCTCGCGGTCCCTGTCTCTCCCACGATGGTTTCTGTAATCCGGACTACGGTGCTCTCTATCGCGATGATCAACGTCACGGTGTTCTGTGTATTCTGGAGATCTGTTGCTGCCATAGTCACTGCGATAGTCGTAGTCGGAATTGTGACTTCTTCTTTCTGGCCCGTAGCCAGGCTCCCAGGGGTCGATGTTACTGCTGTACATGTTGGGCACGTGCGTATTCAATTTCTGAAAAGAAGCAAAACAGTTGTTCCAATGTACTGTCTTATATGCAGTTGTTCCAATGTACTGTCTTATGTGCAGTTGTTTACATAAAGATTGCGTAAAGATTACTTCCTTATGAACAAGTTTATACAGTACTGCAATATTTATACTTGATTTGGTATTTTAAACTTTTGTTTACACAGAGAGAAAAAAGATTTTACTGTCATAACTGAATATATTTGTTGCTATAAGCAAGAACTTTGCTTTTGTTGCTACTATATCTGTTTTGTAGCTAAATATGTGCTTTATATCAATGTGTATATACTTCTGTTTATAAATTATTTGGGTACATCCTGTATTTAAGAGTTTGTCAACTCTCAATTATTTTGATACTCAAGTTTGTGCACAGAGATTTGCAGCCCCATTAAATTTATAAGTTTATAAACTTAATAAAAAAAAGTATCAACCTTCATCACAAATAAATATGCTGTGCCGAACAGCAGGAACAGCTGTATTAATAGCTTTATATGTAATAATAACTCCAATGGAAATTATATTCTTTTGTAGACACATAGCTAGCAGTGTACAAATTTGTGTAGCAAAAAATTATAATCAGACTTCATTATCATATTTGGGCTATATGTCTGTATGCACAGCAGAAACATGTATTAATTAAAGCCGATTATAACGTGCATGTATTAGCTATTAAATAGTGGATATTTTTAACTGTGCTTCTAAGACTCGGGGCAAATTCCAGTTCTTCATCTGAGAATCTTGGCTGCTGCAGGATACTCAAAAAAGAGGGAGAAAAAAGAATCGATTCTATGCAGCTTTTACACGCATCGTGTCAGCAATGCGCTTAGTAATGCAAAAAAAACGCGTTACTCTACGAGGCACGTACGAAGTGGATTGCGAATCGTTCCCCGTGCGAAATAACGCGTCCTGATCATCGCGGTAGAAACGTGTTCTTGCGAAGGTGTGCTTTGGCGAGATCGCAACGCGGAATCTTTGTTGCGACCGAGAGCGCGCGAATGGCTGTAACATTGCGGAAAAAACATTACCCGTTGCAGTAATTTGTCGCCACCGTTTAGTGCCAAACTCTAATTGAAACGTCGATGTCGCCGAGGAGAGCCGCGACACTCGCTACACTTCACTCAACTGCGAACAATGCCTACGGAATCGATGATAATTCTGACACGATACGCACAATGGCGTGACTCTCGTCTTCCCGTTAGGTCCGTGAAATATGGCGACGTTCCTTGAGAACAAGCCGCGGCTTGTTACGTGTACTCGAAGTTTTGGATACGAACTGCGCAGACCGTGATAGCGCCCTCGTCGCATACTGCGCCTTAACGTGTGCATCAGATCACTATTGGTGACTAAAAGCCAAATCACACTAGCAATTGACGATTGACGATTGAAGGTTAGATTTTAACGAATCAACGAGCTTCAGCCTTGGCTTGTTTTGTTCCAATTGGTCAAGTTCCAATCTTCAATCGTCAATTATCTATCGTCAACCGTTAGTGTGATTTGGCCTTTAAGGATACACGACTCTGACCAATCGGCGCTTGAATTGTAAATACTGCCAATGAGTTTTACGTTTCAAGACCAACGACATACAGCGACATCTCTTTGTTAGCCGACCTTCGCAACTTTCTCTTCACTGTGAGCCAAGTTTTGCCAGCTTCATCGAATAAATCGGAAAAATGGCTACTCGTTTGTTAAAAATTAGTAGTGCGCTACGCACATATAGCAATAAAACCAGCCTGGTTAAGGTAAAATGAATTACATCTTTACGATGTGCGATCATTGTATCGTGATAAAACGATTTTGCCCCATGACCGATCCACTTGTGAATTTCGCTCGAAGCAGTAGTGAAATTTGTCAGCTGCACTCACTCCTTACGTAATAAGAGTAAAATAATAGTTTTAGAACATGTAACATGTAAGAACGACGTGAGTGACTAACAATTTAAGTGACTTGTAACAAAATGAAACAAATCGGTATGCGTTTGAGTGCTTACATCGATTTATAACCTCAATGTAACTCCTTCATATACACGATCTCGATCGATTTCAACATACTTTTGACAGATCTGTTTTAATATTTGATATCCAATTCGAGAAAGAAAACTTAATAGCGTACATGTATATATCGTGTTAATGATTAATAAAACTTAATTTCGTTACAAATTGAACTTTGATAAATTGTTATATATTTTTAATTACAGATCTATATTTATATTGATTGATGAACAACTTTCTTATATAGGTACCAAAACAATGGCGTTCGACTGCTACTTCTCTGAAAGAAGCACTTGTCAATCAACCAGCTACCAGAATTACAACTCTGGATAATGGAATGAGAGTGGCTAGTGAAGACAGTGGAGCTGCAACAGCTACTGTTGGCCTTTGGATTGATTCTGGTAGCCGATATGAGACAGATGAGAATAATGGTGTTGCTCATTTCATGGAACATATGGCTTTTAAGGTAGATGCACACAGTATTACCTGTGAGAAACAACCAGATAGCTAAATCTGCAAAAACAGATTACTACACAGTATCTGTTGTAAATTTTGTTGGTAGAAATACAACAGGATCTGTTAATATGATAGCAGTTTTATGACAGAAATTAAATGTTTTATGGCTGTTCTATAACCATTTGAATATATTTAAATGGTATATATTGTGCTCAGTTTTTGTCTTCAAGTTCTGTAAACAGACTCTGTCAACAGAACACGTTTAATAAGAACATAGGTGTCTGTCATATCCTACAGTATTCTAATTGAATCTATTGCCAATCTGCCAGCATATTGCTAACATTTTATTTATTGGAAATATATATGAAGTATACAATATTTTATTTGTAATTAGATATAATGTTTCGAGTCTGTATGTGTATGTGACATATATAGTATGTATAATGAATATTTTTGTATATATCATACAGTTTCTTTATAATCTTGTATATTTTTTTGTAATTAATACAATTTTTTATTGCTATCTTTTATCAATTAGTCATAAACTGTTTCTTTGATAGGGAACCACCAAACGTTCTCAAACAGACTTGGAATTGGAAATAGAGAACATGGGCGCTCACTTAAACGCTTACACAAGTCGGGAACAAACAGTGTTTTACGCGAAATGTTTGTCGCAAGACGTACCGAAAGCTATTGAGATTCTGAGTGATATTATTCAAAATTCTAAATTAGGCGAAAATGAAATTGAAAGGGAGCGTGGCGTTATTTTGCGCGAAATGCAGGAAGTCGAGACAAACCTGCAAGAAGTCGTATTTGACCACTTGCACGCAGCTGCCTATCAAGGCACATCCTTAGGACGAACGATATTGGGACCTACTAAAAATATTAAAAGTATTACACGAAATGATCTTGTTAAATACGTGAAGACCAACTATGGGCCACCTAGGTAAGATTTCAGTCATTTGTTCGATTATATTCAGCTAAAGTGAAATGCCAATAAAAGCCGACGTGTGATTTCCTTATTATAGATTCGTGCTGGCTGGTGCTGGTGGTGTAAATCACAATCAATTAATCGAACTTGCCCAAAAACATTTTAGTCAGATGGAAGGGCCACAGTATGATGATATTCCAGATTATATCAAATCTTGTCGTTATACTGGCTCTGAAATAAGAGTCCGCGACGATACGATTCCTCTCGCTCATATCGCGATTGCTGTTGAAGGTACTTAGAGAATACTATTCGAGGCGAATCAAATGTAACGCTTTGTGTAGTAATCAATAAGTATTTTGACAAAAGGTGCTGGATGGCCTGATGCAGACAATATTCCTCTCATGGTCGCGAATACCCTTATGGGAGCATGGGATCGTAGCCAAGGCGGGGGTGTGAATAACGCGAGTAGTTTAGCTAAAGCCTGCGCAGAGGAAGGCTTGTGTCATAGCTACCAAAGTTTCAACACATGCTACAAGGTATGCATTGAATAATTGTTATTATGTGCGTAAAACAACATATTTGTAGTGATGTGTAATGATCAATATGTATCAATAAAAATGCGCAATCTTTTTATCTTGTAGGATACTGGTCTCTGGGGTGTATACTTCGTTTGTGATCCTATGAAGTGCGATGACATGGCGAGCCAAATTCAGCACGAATGGATGAAGCTGTGCACATCAGTTACTGAGAAAGATGTGACACGCGCTAAAAATATTCTCAAAACTAACATGTTTCTGCAATTGGATGGCACTACCGCAATTTGCGAAGATATTGGCCGTCAGATGTTATGTTATAATCGCCGTATTCCGCTTCACGAACTCGAAATGAGGATAGATGTACGTAGTTTGAATTATATGCATCAAGACTTACGTTCTGAACTCTCTTTTATCGTTGGAAGCACCTCTAAAAGTGGCTTCTAAATTTTCTGATTGTAAGTCATTTTTAGAGATGCTCTTAGTAATTAAAAGGAAAAAAATAGAATTCAGAATGTGTGGATCCAAGAGTTTACATGAAACGAGTAAATACCCGATGGGATCCCCCATAATATACATATTATTTGCAAAAGATATATGATATAAATTAATAGATTGTTATATTTTTCAGAGTGTAACTGCCGAAACTATTCGTGATGTTGGTATGAAGTATATTTATGATCACTGTCCAGTGATCGCGGCAGTTGGTCCAGTTGAAAATTTGATAGATTATAACAACATTCGTTCTGGCATGTACTGGCTCAGACTGTAATCATCCTCAGATTCATAAATTTTAGCGCACCGATTAGAAATAAAATAAAACTACAATGTGCATATACTCATGATATAGTAGTTTCTTCCATATGAGATTGTAGTTTTATTTTGAAATACATTTACGAGTGAATGTTCGTTGATGTATACTACCTGGCGAAATAAATATACAGTCGAAAATACGTTTCGAATAATTACTCAATCTTATATTGTATTATATTATTGTATGCATTGTACAAATATGTTATGCGCAATGTATAATGATTCGGCTGTTTGTCACTGAATTAACTCTTTAAGAAGCCGTCTGCTTTGTTGTTAGGTTATACTATTTAAAAGATAACCAAGTTGGAATAATTTTCTATTTATTATTTATCTATTGAAATTGTGCTTGTTTAAGCAATAAATAATTAGGAATATATATTTATTTATACACAATACATACAATTCATGTTGTTATGAAAATCTTTCATGTATAGCATTTAAAGGAAATAGAACACTTCAAACTTTATGTTTGTACTTCTGCGGTAGACTGTATATATTTGACATAGACAATGTTATGGTCACTTTAAACATATAGTTTTAGGTGTTAAAAGCAATTTCCAAAAGCCGCAAAATTGCAAAAAAATATTTATACTCATACATCATACAAAAGTTAATTATTATTTAGTAATATGATAAGCTTTGGCATAACTGATATCTTTAGACCTTTGATATAGCAAAAGGCTTCTATATAAAGTATAAATTATATAAAAAGATTATATAAAAATTTTCTGTATTATATAAATGTCGATAGATGAAATTGAATTTGCCATATAAAATAACAATAAAAATAAAGAAATTATTCTCTTTGTGATCATAGAAATTTGGGATAGTTCTGGTTAGTTTATATGATATACTTCTAATATCATTGCACACAAAATACTTAAATACCTAATCTATAGTAATGATAAGTGAGCAATAGCATTCTTAAATTTATTTCTATTATGCGTATTGGAGATCTAAATGAACCTTATATTTCAGTGTAAGTATATGCTTGAAATACTAATCGTAAGTGCACAGCAAGTTACATATAATTTTGTGTAATAATTTTTTCAACCTTCATGTGAAGCTTAATATCCATATTATTATATTGAATTAGAAATTCGTACTCTTATTTGATTAACTTTTAAATAAATAAATCTAAGATATTGTCTTAATACACACAAGAAAGACACTAAAGAAGAAGACTAGAAACGAATTTTTTGAGATTCATATTCTCAACCCTCTAAAAGTTAAATATTTAATATTCCATAGGAAGAAAATATTGGAATATATTTTCTTGGATTATAAAAGTTTAAGCTTTATGAATATTGCTTGTTAACTTTTATTTAGAAATAATTACGTAATATAACTAATTTAGAAATAATTACATAATATACAATAAAAAATCTTAGATATTGCACTTATGACTATCTTTTAAGCACATTACAGTATAAATGTGTTTAAACAATAGATTTTATAAAAGTAACGTATATATATCTTATATGTATTTTTTTACTATTCCTTGAAGTGAAATATTTAAATGACAATTGAAATATTTGCAATATCTGAAAATATGAACCTATATCGCTTAGAATACTTTCAATAAAAGATAGAAAGTAATGTAAAGAGAAGTGAAGCATATTAATCATTACTGACATAGTGATAATGCATGAATAAATCCTGATGGGCTATAAATTTCATTTAACTGAAGTAAAAAGTTTATAAAAAATTAACTGATACTTTTTACTAGGAATTAGGAATAAAGCAGTATTTAGACAGATCATATTTCTAAAATGCTCTTAATAATAAACGAATGTCGCGTATAATTCAAAAAATGCCACGACCTACATTCTACCACTGTATGAAGTAATTTTACCTTCTCGGGAAAATTCTGTTATTTTACTGTAACTTGTAATTGTTAATTTTGTTAAAAGTGACTTTAAAATAACTACCTGGCATGATTGTTTGATGGTGCTGTGCTTTGGGTAGGAGAAGCAGTATCTTTACAAACTTTAGAGGTCATTTCAGCTAATGGTTCTAATTCCTTAGTATTGATCAAATCGAATTCTCTTACAAAATAGTAGAAATGCTTATAACATGTATTAACATGTGCTTCCTGAAATAACAATAGTATGTTGAATCAAAGCCTTCTATGAGATAAAAATATAATTTGAAACACCAGATATACTCACTGCTCCTATTGCTACAATACGATCAAAATGATGTATGTATACATGGACAAAAACTCTGAATAAACGTGTCAAGATTTTTCTACATAATGGTATGAATGTTTTGGGGAACGGCACATCTGTAATACCAATTATTTATATATATTTGGATATAAAATAAAAATAAACAACAAATATTAAACTGTGGAATAACCTGTTGATACTGGAAAAACTGTTTCATTATTAATTTGAGTTTCAGCCCAATCCATAAGAAGAGCAATATATTGTGGTGCTGGTAGTGCTGTTGGTTTTTTATATTTTTCACCATCTGCCCACAAATATTCAAAACGTGGTCCACCGCTCATTGTTGGACAAGATGCCGAATCACAATATTCTGATACTGTGCCATATATAAGATTTATTCTGTTAAAGAAGTCTACAACTAAAAAATAAAATAAATGGTTAGTGTTACTCTTTTAGAATAGATAATACACAATTTTGAATATTGTTACATCACTACTATGTTTTACATACCATGTACAGCAATCCAGTCATTCAAATCTTCTCCAGGAGGTAATTTTACCACAGCTCTTAAATTGATACCAGAATTAAGGGAAGCTTGAGCCTGCTTGTGTAAAGAATAACGTAATGTTCCATGAGCAAATCTTTTCTTTGGTCGAAATGTCTGCAATCACAGTATGTATAAAAATAGATGTACATTATTCTAATATTATAAAAGAGCTTATTCCAGTAGACTATATCTTATAACTGAACATTGTTTATTAAAATAGGAATTATATATAATTCTTACCTTTCCTTTTTGAAAGAATTCCATAAAACCACTTAATGTAGTCATTGTTTGTAAGAATTATATTATACTACTTTTAATTATATTCTCATAAAAAATTTCCTACAAAACCGGCTAACACACTTGACAAAATCTTGCAGCTTTAAGTTTTCATAATCTCAAATATTATACTGCAATACTCGCCGGATATTCTTAAAATCCGAGTAAAACCGAGTTTATTACAAATATTACGCAGGCAATTAGCAAGAGATTCAAGGTATAAGTAAAAACTGCTTCAGAAATTTCTTGTCTCAATCAGACATAACGCACTTAATGTATTGTGCTTTACGATTGAATATAACTGAACGTGCAATGGTGTGCGATATCACAGAGCTACTTTTATGACTCACACCAAAGAGAAGCTTAAAGCGGTTATGCCGGCACTATATTTGTTATTTGGTCTGTTCTTTTTAACTGCACTGCTGAACTGGTGCAATAAGTTAAAGTGAGACAAGTATATGTTTTCTCACTCTAACTTATTGCACCAGTTCAGCAGCTAAAAAGAACAGACCAATTGCTTTGCACCAGAGAGAAGCCACTAGCTTGATTTTAGAGACCCTTAGTTGCGTTTCAAAACTCAACTCGATGGGTAAAGTAACATTTAATTGACCAATAAGAACAAAAATAACTAGGATTTCTTTATCATGATTGGTCAATTAAATGTACTCTACTCGACGAGTAGAGTAGCATTTAATTGACCAATAAGAGCAAAGATAACTAGGATTTTTTTATCATGATTGGACAATTAAATATACTCTAGTCGAGTAGAGTTTTGGAACGTAGCCCAAGAGAGACTGAACAACGCGTCCACAAAATGGTGGCCGCAAATACGTGAGCTCGGGTACGGTCTAGCGGGCGCTGCAAATGCTTTGTAGCGTTTTACTTCTTTCTCTTTTTTCATTCGAATCCGAGGAATAGAATAAGAGGGAGCAACGCTGCGCAGCATTTGTAGCGGTCGTTGGACCGCACCCGTAAGAAGTTCGTGGTCTATACTTTTTCGCTGCACTGCTGCACTAATGCAATAAGTAGAGTGAGACGAGTATATTTTTTCTCATTCTAACTTATGTTGGTGCTGCCATTTAGTAGGCACAAGTCTCGTGCACCAATCACGCGGAGCCAGTCTCTACCCCCTATAGCCAGTCTCTATCTAAGGGTCTCTACGGGTGCTTACGATAACGAGAGTAGAGCGAATGAGATCTGGATCCGAGAGAATAGTATAATCTCCCATCTATAACTAATATTATATTATTCTCTCGGATCCAGATCTCACTCGCTCTATTTTCGTTAGTGTAAGCACCCTACCTGATTTCAATGACCAGAGCTAGACGTATGGCGTAGGCCAAAATAGGGGTGTTGTAATATACACTATAATTTTTGGGTTATATATTTATTCGTTATTAACACAAAAGTATCTTAACACAAGACTTTATTTCGGTAGGAATCTCTCGAGAGATCAGGTTAGACTGATTCTCTTTGTCATTGGCTAAGGGCCGTAGCACACAGAAAAACTTAAGCAGTAAGACGTAAGCAATAAGCAAATTGACCAATCACAGTTGTTGATTCTTCTTACGGTCCAAGAATCAACGACTGTGATTGGCTAATTCGCTTACTGCTTACGTCTTACTGCTTAAAGCTTAACGGCTACGGTGGCGCACTCATCGGGCAATCCACTATAGCGCCACAGACGCATTTTTGAGATGCCATCTATCAGTGTGCCTTTACTACATTCATTAGGCGCATTTTCGCGGTGGTAACGATAAAATGCGTGCTTTGCACGCTTAATGCGCCATCTGTATGCATTTTTAAGTTAGAACTATTTTGCTACGCTTATTTCCTGGTACTACCGATAAAATAAAATGTCAATTTTATCATATGTCGGTAAGTACTGTATAAACGCAAATTCTATTTTCAACTTTCTGAATTATCGAGTATAAGTAATAACTTACATATTAATGAAATAATTTTAGGGTTAGGTTACATTTAGGTTAGGTTAAGTTGTATACGATAGACAGATTCTTATTTTCAAATATACGACTCGACAGTAGATCATTTAATCATTCTTGTTAATACGATATTATTTCATATGAAACTAATATATTTGAATAAAAAAGTAAGTGGCAAAAAGTGAAAGAAGGAAGGAAAAGTTATGGATAACGCTGAAGAGTGTTCGGATGACAAGAATGACGCTTCTCCACCAAAACGAGTTAAAGATACGTGTGAGTTTATATTATTAAATTATATAATGAATAAAAAGAATTAAACTTGCTTCTTTTTATAAATATAGTTGTAAGTTTCATAATTACGTAGATAACCAGTGTATATTATTCTTGTTACATACTTTATATAATTTTGCATTTTTTTGCTTAGCTGCTCTCAGCAATTTGAAGAAATCTGAATTCTCCAAGGAGCCAACTTTAAATCCTATACCTGGAACTTTGGGTGCGACATCTTCTGGTAGAACTAACGCTGTTCTTGTCAGTCCAAAACAGGTAATGACGTTATACAATGTTTTAAATATTTTTGAAATTTAGTAGATTATACGCTAGTTAATTACATAATAATATTTCTAGAAAGGAAACCCATTGCTAAAATTCATAACCAATGTACCATGGGAATTTTCCAATATTGTACCAGATTATGTAATGGGAAAAACTACTTGTGCACTTTTTCTGTCGATTCGTTATCATCAATTGAATCCTGATTATATCCATGAAAGACTGAAGCAGTTGGGCAATGCTTATAATCTACGAGTGCTCTTGGTACAGGTAAATATAACTATTAGTAATTATATTCTTATATAAGTACATTACACTCATTTACTATGCACATATGTATATAAATTTTAACTTAATAATATATATAACAGTATTCTCTAATTATATATAAATATATAAATATATATATATATATATATATATATATATATATATATATATATATATATATATATTTATAGTTTGTGCTAAGTTTGTAACTTTTATTACAACTTTTATAATTCTCTTCCGCATCGTCATTTGTTTGTTCCATTTTTTTTCACAACTTTTGATATAATTAGATAGACATAGCTGATCCTCATCATATCTTGAAACATTTAACAAGAATATCTATTCTCGCTGATATAACAATCATGTTGGCGTGGAGTGTAGAAGATGCAGGAAAGATTATCGAAACATACAAAAGATACGAAATTAAACCACCCGACGATATTATGGAACGTAGCGATAGCGCACCTCATCAGAAGGTAAAAGATTCTAATTATTTTGACTGTTAACTCACTTTACAGTTTTATTAATATTTATTACAGTTAATCTTATTTTGATACAGTAATACATGATAAAAAAATAATTTAAAACAACGTCATTTCTGAGAAATAAATGCCCTTAATGCTTCTAATCTTTTTGATTGTGTGTTATTTTTAATAGAGTAATATATCTTTTTGCTCATATTGCAATGAACGCTAGACGAATTTATATACATTCCAGTTGATCAGTGCTTTAACCACGGTAAGATCCGTGAACAAAACGGACGCGATGACTCTGTTGTCGACATTCAGCACGTTGGACAATATAGTAAGAGCGCAACCGAATACTTTGGCCTTGTGCCCGGGATTCGGTCTGCATAAAGCCCAGAAACTTTATAAAGCGTTGCATGAGCCATTTCTACGCACTCCGAAATGAACAGAGTGCTCTTATACATAAGACGTCCGTCGTACCAATTAAAATATTTAAGATGATTAAAATAACTTATAATAATTGTAAAAAATAATAAGTAAATAAGATAAATTAATAAATTCATAATTTTAATATATTTAAAAATTGCATACTTGATTAAAAGAATATAGTTGGATCAATTAATTTTAATAAAAATAATTTAAATAACATTTTTTAGGAAAAAAGTATGATTTTTTAATAAAGGAAAACTTGATGTCGAAGAAATTACTTTACTTTTTTATATTTTATCTGTAACGAGTATTAATACGCACTTTTATTTCGTTATACTTTTCTTATAACATTTAATATTGATATTGCGACATTGGAGTCGGTTGGGGTGTACATATATATGTACATGTGAATACACACACAATCAATTTAATATATATCTAAATATTATTTACACGATTTGTGTGCGATCTAACTACCGTATTCAATATTATAAAATTATGTCGCGTTTTAGGTTACCGAAAGTGCAACAAAACATGTTCTGTACATATTTATGTACATTCTACGTCTCCCTTTTATTATCCTATATGTACGACTCGTTGATTATAAAGAGTATTGTTATTAATATAGGCCGAATACAGATTCCACGGTAAGACACATTACTTGAATTTCGAGAGTTTTGAAAACTACGAAGAACTTTGACAGAAAAATTGTAACTGTTTTCGAAAAGAAAAATCACGATCTGCAAGAACAAGCTTTTCACAAATTAGAATTTGACTTTTCTTGAAGAATGAGTTGAGGCACCAACAATCAAATATAATTAGCCGTCCAATCTTACCTATTAAGCGTATTAATTATTAATGAAATAGAATGAAAAGAAGCAGATGCATCAGCAACAGAAGGGGATCGATCGACGTATGAATGAAATTACCTGTAACCAGATTAAAATATACATATTAGGCACGAAAAAATACAGAGCAACATACATATAGATATATAAACATTGTAAGAGAATTTTAATTGATGTATCATATACATATACATCTTTATAAATTAAGATATATGTTATTATATATGATATTTTCTATCTATTTGTTTAATATCAATTTGTGTTATAGTATTTTTAAATTTAATATTCTCACATTTTTTATATTGTATCTGTAATTTTCTTTAGTTACACCGTTCTTTCACATGTTACGTTATTATGTCTCAAGCAAAGCATATATGCGAGATGAATATCCGAGTTTAAAATTATTAACGCGACAATTCGAAGAATTAATGTGTTGTTAATAAGCAAGTAGTGAGCCAAGAAACCAATCTCGTAAGTTCCGAAAAAAAAAGAAAAAAACTTTGATTGCGGAGAATGGTGGCTGATGATAGCGTTAAACGAAAAATTCGCAATCTTTTTGATCTTACCGCCACCATTATTGGGGTTCGAGTCGTTTAAGGCCTGAATATCCATTTCATGCTGCGGAATCGCTGCGGAAGTGGTGGTAGCCGTTCCTGCACAACAAACACCACATATCGCATCTTGTCAATGAAGCATAGACGGCCCTACATAAGCGCAAAGATCAATTGGATTGTTAGTTAAACGCAAACTCTTTAAAGCGGCTGTGTGTTAACGAAGTCTCGTCGCGTTGGGAAAAATCTTGCAGAAAGAATTATCTTACCGCAATTGATTCGAGAATTTGTTAAGAATCGCATAGGATTAGTACATCAACGCAACGTGTTAAAGTGTAAGTGGTACAAATGCTAACCCGAGTTGTAGACGGTCATTTGAGACGCGCTGTAGTTCGCCTTGGGGATGCCAAGAGTACACTCGAGGGTTGTAGTCGTTTCCGGTAACTCCTCGTCCAATAATTCTATCCGCGACAGGATGTCGTAGAGTCCGTCTCTTCGTAGCGTCACCGTGGACTTCGTTGCTTGCTTATTTGGGACGTCTCTATGATTTATATATGATTTATTGTTATATATTATTTAAAAAAGATATGTTTGCCAAATATTGTTTAATCACTTGCCTTGTTGATAATAACATAATCTATTGCTACGTACGACGAAAACAAAAAAAAAAGAATTGATAGAGTCTCGGAATTTTTCGATAGTATCATAAAAAGGCTTACTCACTTGACCGAGATATCGAGAGTCGGCTGCGGATAAAGTCCCTTGGCCATGCATGTCGCTTCCAGACCATCTTTGTCGTTCTTCAGCGTCTTCTTCGTGTACGCAAAACCGAAAACTTCTTCCGTTGCTGTCACAGGAATTATGCATACAATATATTTAACATGCCTCCTATCTAATATTAATTCACTAAATGCCGCAAACACGATATAAAAACTCTGTCGATCTACGATAATCTTTAATGAAATAATATAATTAATAACATAATCTCTCTCCGCTTGTAAACAATGTTGTGTCTGTGAGACTCGAACGAAATTTCGTCAAGGGTTCGAGAAAATTTCAAAATAGCGCAAATTGTTTGCGCTATTCAAAGATTTTCAATCTTGTTGCGCTACTGTCTCACAGCTGAAGCTTTCCCATATCTCTGGGAAGGAGTGTGTTCAAAAGTATTGATTTTCAACGAAGTTATGATAGTTCAAAGTTGCCCGGATCTGATAGACTTAGATTATATCATATGTTTCACAAAATATGATTCCACGGAGGACTAAATATAGGATGCCAATGTACCGACAGAGAGGAAAGGGATGTTCCACAATCGACGGTGTGATTGGAAATGGACCGATTGAGGCAATCAATCTCAAAGATTGAGAAATTATCCGAGTCGCTCACCGTAAACAACCATGGAGGCGTTCGCCGTCTTCTCGTCCTCGAAAGTTGATATCACGCACTTGTAATCACCCGTGAGCTCAATTCCCGGTTTGTTTAGTTTCATCGCTCGATACTCGGTGTAAGGATCGTCGCTGGCCCTGTAAGTGAGATCGACGTACTTCTTAGCCGGCTCGACGGCCAAAGGATTTCGTCCTTGGATCCACTGATAGACCACCTTGTCGCTTTCGAAGAACCACTTGACCACCAGCTCTTGCCCTGACGTGTTCTCTAACTCGTAATCGCAGTCGAGGATCACATGATCAACCTCATCGGCTTTGACTGTGGCTGGCACATTGATACTCTTAATGACAAGCTGCTGTGACACTGAAAAAAAGCAGTAAATAGTTCAAATAAAGGTTCGACTCCTTTTAGAAAATATGTCCAAACCACACATGTCTCCGTGTCAAAATTATGTATTAAAGTTCAAATCATTTCAGCATTTATATTTCTGTCACCGTGCACGTTCTGATAATGAATTTTAATACATTAAGTATTAAAAGCTTGAACGGATTTATGTGACACATAAATTATAATGTCGCTGGATCGCAATAGTAACACGATTGATTTCCTCGTTATTTAATTATTTCCATAAAAGTATGTTTACTCTCGTGAAAATCCCGCGTGTAATGTATACCTCAAATATTTTTAGCGTACACACTGCACGAATACTTCAGAAAAGCGGAAAGAATAAAAAAGCCTCAAATGCGTTTGAAGCTGCGTTTTTGAAGGCTTTGAGCTACAAAGGTGGTCCGAAGTGGGTCACCGGTTCCGCGTTTTTCCTTGGTTATTTGCTTTTAGAAGTGTGTGCATACGAAGTGCGGGCTCTCTCACTCTTTCTCTCTCTCTCGCTCTCTTGAGATTTTCACGCATACTTAGAGGAATATATTTTCGCCTCTTGGGTCAAAGTTCGCGCGTGTTTTCGCGCAAACATTCGGAAAGGCCGGCTCAAAACGAGCGAGAAAAACTCGTACGACGTATTATTAATTTGCTAATTATTATATGAAATTTAACGTTAAAATAAAGCGTTTTTGTGGACTTTAACATCGAGTTTTAATATAACGACTTCAGAACCTTGTCTAGGCGTGTCATGTAGAAATACGCGCGTGTATAATGCACACATGGTTAAGAAAAAATGAGGGGAATATCTCTTAGGATCTTGGTTAATGACAAAAGAAAGAAATATTGGATGACCCGATATCGGAGGACGGCGACCGATGGCCTTAAAGAGGATCGTCTGCGATCTATAAATATGCCGAGTCCGTATATGTATATTCAAAATCCAATCTGGTTAACACGTGTCGTGCACGTTGCAGAAAATTTGGAGCAGGTCATAATCAACCCGCGCATGTCACATAATTTCCTCGCATTGCACATGTGTCCTTTACGAGGTTGCCTCTACCGAAGCTTTCGTGTCGTCGCGTGCGCACACTCGTTCAATTTCGCTAGACGTACAGATAAAAGTATCCAATTATTATTATCCCGAAATTACCCTATTTATTATAATTACATTACTCTAATTATTATTCCGAATTGCGTTTAAGTTTCACAGACAATAATTCTGCATCGCGTATCGGAGAATTAATTCAACTAAAGCGAGAGATCAGTTTAGCTCGAAATTATTCGGATTTAAGGGGCTGCCAAAGTGAATGGCGAACTCTTGAAAAATGTCGATAATGACACGATCGCATTATCTTTTTCTTGTTACATATAGGTCTTACATAAATATACACCGTTTTATTTAACGAAAAATCTAATCATGCAACCAGTTGTAGGAGTCTTTCTGTGAACTTTTCGTGTTTTACTATTCTATAAGCTTCTCGTGTTTTACTATTCTATAAGCTTCTAAATTTAGTTGCAAAGGTACAGCAGTGTTCTTTGATATTTTCTTAAGCGAAGCAAACACGCGATTGGGATGTGCAAATTGCAGATTCTAATTTTGCATCAGACAAACATTTACATTGAGTGACAACCGGAGATGTCAGTTTTGAAATATTTGATCCTCTTTGACGTATATTGTGACAATTCATTCCTATACGTACACTGAGAGAAAAATATAGTTGCTTTTGGCGTCACTTTTTTATGATTTTAACCAGAAAAATAATTAGAAGAACCATCTTTCTAATAATACTTACTAAAACAATGGTTTTCCTAACTATTTTTATGGTTAAAATCACAAAAAAGAGTATAGTTGACGCCGAAAGCAACTGTATGTTTCTCTCAGTGTACTCATATAGCAAATGTCCAAGATACATCCTAGAGACATTCCAGAGATATCAAACGTCTCTGGGATGTATTTTGGGCATTTGTGGTGTATGGGTACGTACATACTTTCATTGTGTAGATGTACTTGCGATTCTGTGCAACCAATACGATGTGAACTTCGCAGAAGGAGGCCAGTATTTTGTAGGGTAAAGTTCTCACGGCCGCGGTTATTAGGAATTGCAGCGAAATATCGGCGCAGCTTTTCGTTTAACTAATCGGACGTGTGTAATAAATCGAAAATATATTTTCCTCGCTGTAATCTTGTGACGTGCATAAATAAAGAATGATATGAATATGTAACCGAACGAATGCTCTCAGTGAAGCAATGGAAACGGAACGATAGCAGCATCAAACATATAGCGTAACCGCTATATTAAGCGAGCAAAAGCACGGGGACAGAAATAGTGCATGTGGTTATGTTTTCTAATATACGGGGTGATTCGAGGAGAAACGCCGAGGACACACGATATAAATTAAATGAGTGCGAAGTGGAACGACGCACGAGTTGTGAATTTAGTCTCGACGAAATTTCCGCCAGTCGCGATCATTTTTCTGTTTCCTTCATTACGGTTAATCGTAATGAAGCTGATGTTCCATGACGTTCTACCTCCAAGGTTGCGCTGCGACGTCAGTAGAAGTAGAAACGTGTTTTACATACACGCTTACTTATTAATTCAATTAATGATTTCTACGAAATGACTGAGAAATATGCGTCAGTTCTAATTTTATGCGACATAACGATCGAGCGAAACGAACCTGGAATGCAGCCGATTATCAGCAACCACGACGTTAATAGCATCCCACATTTCGTCATCGTCATGATCACCTATCCACGAAAATCCTCTTCTGCGAGATTCGCCTCGAAAATAGATCCTCCAACTCCGGGAATCAATTCTCTCGCTTATCCACTGTCTCGTACTTTCTCAGGAATGTTCTTCCGCGAGAGGCACCAGCGTGTGCGTAGTTTCAACAGCGCGAAGAAGGGACGCGGATGACCGGCAGGTGGAGGGTTGAAGGTGAGAGAGAGATGCTTTTCGAAAGAGCGACGTGTGTGGCAAAAGCACACACGGCAGGACACGACCTCGCGCAAGCTCGGGCGCGAGCAAACTGAGGCAGAAGTCGCTTCCTCGAATTCTCGAACCGTCCCAACATCCCCCACCGCTCGTCTTTGCACACGGGGTGTCTCGGATCAAACGCTGTTGAGTCGTCATCTTTTTCCTGTGCTTCTCCTTGAGTCCGAAATCAATGAAATATCAAATATGCTCGATATCGATTTCGAGATATAAATGAACAATATGCAAAGCCTGGCCGTACCGTACTTGACGCTTTACAACTCTCCGTGGGTCCGCGAGCATCCCTCGCTTAAAACGAATAAACGATGAACAAACGATAAGACTGCATTACGTTCAGTCTGAATGTCAATATAAGTCAATCATCCATTCATTGATTTGTATTGATTGAAATTCAGCCTGGATCTTATACAGTAATCGTTTTGTATCAGTCGTTTTAAACAAAGACAGCTGAGAAGAAGATCGCATCTTTGTTAATTTTAATCTGCCAATATTTCAGCCAAGCTTTTGTTACTTAATTTATTAATTAGAAAGCGCGTACATTATCGCATTTTAAAAATGTGTATACGAAATGCAAGCTCTCTCACTCTTTCTCTCTTTGTTTCTCTCTCTTGAGATTTACTTAGAAGTGAATGTATTTTCGTTTCTTGGGTCAAAGTTCGCACACGTTTCTGTTATCGCATGTCGCAAGTTGGTTTTCATCGGTTTTTTTCTTTTACTGATCAGAAGATGATACATTCTGCTTCAAATCGTCAAGGGTGAGTTGCGGCACGCGGAGAGGTAAGGGATGTGCTCTCACACCGCCGTGCTCCTGTCAAAATCAGCTGATCGCGTGCGCGCGCAGTCGGAGGTCACGTGACCGCCGCGCGGGCAGCAGCGTATGTTACGCGTCACGTGTCGAGTATTAAGCAAGCCGTAAAGCGTGAGAGAATCGTGCGTTACGTTAATATGGGCCGCAAGATACCGGCGAAGAAGCACCGGGGTGTCAAGGACCCCGAGAAGCAGCGTGCCAAACGCTTGGCCGGGTGAGTTGTTCGTGAGAAAAAGGCGTCGCGTTCGGGAAAACACATGGCTGTCCAGTGGAACGGGCGCGCGCGCGATGGCATCGAACGAACGCGAAGCCGACGACGACGACGACGACGACGCACAAACGTGCTGCGATCAGCGAGAGCGTCTTCACGCTGTTAAACGATGAACGGACTCTGCTGTCCTCGCGGAGCTGTTCTCCTCGGATCGGTTCGCTCGGTCGATCCTCGATCGACGCCCTAACCTCAATCCAGGGAAGTTCGGGTGCTGCGTTCTCGCGGACAGTTCGGGATATTCGTCGATCACTTTCCGCCAATTCATCTTTAACGGACAAGCATTGTTTTTTCCCGAATGCGTTTCGCGCGGGGAAGCCGACGAGTCCGCGACGAGTTCTGAGCGAACGGGTGTTTTAGGTTAGAGTCGCGCACGAATGAACCGCCGAGGAACGTGGACGAGCAGGCGATTCCCAAGAGTCTGGAACACGTGATCAAGCTGAAGCAAGTTGCCAAGAACAGCGACGGCCTCAAGAAGAAGAAACGGAAGAGGCAGAAGAGCTCGCTGATCCGCGTGGGTCCGCAGCACGACGCGGCGTTACCTCACTCAAAAGCTCGTCCGGAGAAAGTCGTGCCGCTGTTCCAGCAGAGACCGGGAGAATCCGGGCAACACTTCTGGCACCGGGTGACCAAGGATACGCACGCGTTTCTCAAGGAGACGGCGTTCGAGCAAAAGTACGGGGTGCAAGTGGAACGTAATCCAGGAACTGGCCTGATTCAAGGCCTGACGAAACGCAAGGTCGACAAAGACGACGTTGAAGGACTGCGCGCCAAGCACAAGAACACCGGCAAGAAGAAGGTAACGACGGGAGACGCGAAGGCTCTGACAAAGAGAGAAAAGCGTAAGCTACAGCTGCGTCTGAAGAGAGAGAAGAGGCGAGGGGAAAAGAATGATGACGACGAATTCAGAAGATTGCAGGACAAAGTGGCTTTCGGGGAAGTGGCCCATGAGCCTCCCAAGCTGAAGTTCAAGACAAGGGAGGTCACAGGCGAGGAGAGGAAGCCGAGGAACTTGTTGCTGAGTTCACTACTGGAAGCACCCAGGAAGGTTGCTGCTGCCTCTAAGGCGATTGATCGCAGTGGAAAGAGGAAGAAGTTGCCCGCAGCGGAAAGGAGGAAATTGGAGAGACAGCAGAACGAAGTTATCGCCGCGTACAAGCGGCTGAAGGCTCAACGGTCGGCCAGCAAAACCGACTAGGGTACGTTGAGGAGGATGTTGCTCGATTGTGCTCTTGTACGCTTCGAATTTTCGTTTTGTTTTTTACTTGTCGCTCGTGTGTAGTTGTCAGACACGTGCATCTCTCATGTTAGAACTTTTGTAATAAACCTCGTCTTTATTACGCTGGCTAACGCAAAAATAGATATAATATAATACATGTTCTCGGGTTGTAACACGGAATCGATACTTCTGCGCAAGGAGCACACAGATTTTGGGATTTCTTCCGCGGAATTACAATTTGCTAGAACGACAAACACTGTCACAGTCAATGTTTCATTTCTTCTCCATCTTTCTCTCGATCTTCGCACAGCGATGATGATCTCGACACTTTGATCACAGACAAAATTAAAATCGGTGAAACAGATTTTTAAACAGCTTCCTTTTTTTCTCGCGTAGGATGAGTTTAAGATCCCAAGATTCTTCAGTAAAGAGAAAGAAAAAAAGAATAAATCGATCATTGAGACACTTTGGTCATAAAATCCATATTGAAAACTATAACACGAATAAAAAAAAAACAACAAATCGTTTAATCCTCGATCACAGAGAGAGTGTAATTGTAAGAGGATTTAACGTAATTAGAAACAATATCTCTTGTTATAAAAAAGAAACAATTTTACACATAACACGAGGGAAAAAATTCCACGCATTAAGAGAGTTCCTCGCACTCCTCCCTCTTTCTTTTCCTTAACCCGTGGTCCAGACGAAGGGTTCCAATCTCTCCTCCACTGGCAGCAGATTGTTGAGTGTCTCGAGGCTCTCTAGAGTCTGATTGAGTTGTGAGTGGCACCTGGTGAGCTGGCGGCTGAGTTCATGCACCTTGTTGAGCTGTTCAGTGAATCTGGCGAACCTCTTCTGTCGCTCCACCGCTAGATTCAACATCCTAGCGAGGTCAGTCTCCATGCTGGCGCACAGCGCGGCCTGTTCAGCGGCCACAGTCTGCGCGTTGGTATTCAAGTGATGCTGGTAACGCGCGCACAAATTGAACAGGCCGACCGGGTCGAGGCGCTCGAGCACTTCTGGGTCGCGCACACCCGGCGGTAGGTTCAATGTGCCGCGCATGATCGGCAGGAACATTGGTATGCTCTGTAATCGTACTAGATCCGGATCTTTGTCGGCCGTTGGGTCCGCCTGAGCCGCCTTCACCACCACGATGCTATGCTGCGCCTTATCCTGCTGCGACATGCTTTTCTGTCTATAACTGTGGAAAAGGGAATGCCAATAAGACTTTTATCTTGAACTCTCTTTTATTGGTAGGTGTCCCTAAGTTTTCTGATTGACTTCCAGTCACATTTAGAGACATTTTTATCAGTAAGATAATTCAGAGAAAGGATCTTTGAAATCTCGAGAACAATGTCGAAGTTATTTTTGGTTAAACTTACAATATTGCTTGCCAAATCTTACCTTAGTAACACTAATAGTAACATTATATCAATGTTGCAACTTTTCATTCAACAATGCAAGTGTAATATGCAACAGTGTTGAATGGCAAGTTATAACATGGCACAATGTCATCACTGATTAGCGTTTACTGAGTTTTTACATGTACTTTACCTCCAACTTACCCGTGATTCGTGCCAGCCAGACTGTTTTTCCGCCTGGAGATCTCGGCCGCGCCAAGACTCTTGCCACGATACAGTTGTGATGATTGTTTATTCGTCATCTTTGGGGAGTCCCCAATTGGTCGGTTAACCGTGTAGGAGATGTATGGTAGATCGGAATCAGAACAGATACTCGCACCAGGACTGATGCATCTTGGTGGCGTATCTTCAGGCACTCGTTCACGATTTGGGACACTCTTGCCACGTCTCAGCTGACCTGTCCTCGCCCTCCCACTATTGGCATTCTGATTGCTGCTCTGCGAGCTCTGTTCAGATCCCATCTTGGGTTCTGCTGAATCCCACCGACTAGATGTATCGTATGAAAGTGGACACTGACTGATTGCAGGCGACGTATTTGAGATAATGAAGGATATCAGTCTCTGCAAGTCACAGGATCTGTTAAGTTTCTCGAACGACCACAAAGAAATGGGGCTTGCTCGCAGAGTTTTATGAAACTTAACAATATTATACATACGTATTTTACGTTATTGGGAACGTTAGAGTTGTTACAAGTGCTACACAGAGCTACACACTTCTAACAGGGTCACAATGTAATCAATCAGTCGTAGTATTAGATAAATTTTTTATATAACAGGTCATCCTCGCAAATCACAGATTTCTCAGGCTTTCCGAACTTGTTGTCGCTGCTTATATCTTATCACAATACATCATGATCATTCCAGTTCGAGAGGTTATGTGAGCGCACTGTATATATGTATATATGCGTACGCAATGTAGAAAAATTCTATCTTACAGATGCACGTTCCGCACGTTTGTGTTGTCATTGCTTGACACTTTCATCTTGGGTTCTTCGCGTGTATGTATCGCTTAAATTTGCAGTTTATTTACTTATTTATTTACCCATTCGCTCACGTCTCCACAATCAACACGTATTCCATAATCAATTCGTCCGCCCGAACGTCATTCGGCTCTCGATCATCGATCATGCAAAAGCGTAGGGGAGAATTCAGCTGGGAAATATTGTCGCAACTCCCCCATCTTGTGCCGTGTCAACGAACTAAAGACTACTCTCTCTACCAATCGTATCTCGCGAGATATACTCAGATGGAGAATCCGAATGCCACCTTACGATGGATCTAGGGCGGCATTTATTGGCCGAGTTTATAGGCCTGTTCTTTGTAGTTGCACTGCTGAACTGGTGCAATATATTGAAGTGAAACAAATATACGTTTTCTCACTCTAACTTATTGCACTAGTTCAGTAGTGCAGCTACAAAGAACAGGCCTTATATTTAAGATTGGCTGAAGTTCATCTGCAGATGCGCTGCAGCCAATAAAATGATTCGTATAGAATCTTGAACGTAAGGGGCTGGAAGGGCCTTCACACACAACTGCCATAGCCATAACGTAAGACGTGCCGCAAGAATTGACCAGTCACATTGAGATTCGTCGAACCGTAAGGTTGCCATTTTGATGAATACTCGATCGTAATTGGTCAACTCTTATGGTACGTCTTACGTTATGGCTATGGCAGGTGTGTGAAGACCGTAGCACACAGAAAAACTTAAGTAGTAAGCATAAGCAGTAAGCAAATTGACCAATCATAATCGTTGATTCTTGGACCGTAAGAAGAATCAATGACTGTGATTGGTCAATTTGCTTACTGCTTACGTTTTATTGCTTAAGTTTTTTTGTGTGCCACTAGCCTAAGGGACTGTACCGCAGATTAATCTCGGATACCGAGAAGACAAATAATCAAAGACGCTATTCTCGGAGAAAAAGTCAATGTTCTGCGATTATCAGGTATTTTGGTTTTTGCCCGTCATTCAAGAAACGTCATTTATTTCTTTACTAAAGATATTGATTTCGCTATTTACTCTAATTTCATAAATTGCAACTCGTGCACATACACACATATAACACCGACTATTACGAATCGTACCGGTTATAACGTATACTGTTAGAAATCCAAGAAATACAGTAACTTTGCAATTATTTTAGAGACACGTTTATTCTCCGAAAAGACGAGAAAAGAACAACAAAACGTTTTGTAGTGGAATAATATTTCTTCCATAAGTATAACTGACTCGGCTTCCGTAACGCGATTATTCGAACGAAGAAGACAAAATATCGTCGATAAAGCTTCTGTCGATACACATACACACACGCATACACACACACACACACGTGAATAAACGTTCGTTTGTATTAGCATATTTCAAACGTTAAATCGCACTTTAACAATTTGACCGTCCCGAGTGCGACTCTCTTTACATGATTTATTATCGAATGTGCTATGTTAAACGATAGCACTTTTTGTCAGCCGCTTTTGCAGCGAAACGAATTGGTCGGGCTAAAATAAAGACAAAGCCTAGCGCGAGAGCAAGAATTTTTTTATCCATCTTCCCGGGGGTATATCTTTTCACGCGGACCATCAGCTTCCTGGTCGAAGCACCCTGCACATTGATGTAGTGTACGCGTTGCGTTGCGGTGCCTTTACGATGCCTCTCTGTGTTCTATCTTCCCTCCTCTTTTCCCCTTTTTCCTTTTGATGACGACGACGACGATGACGAGGACGACGACGACGAGGCCGCGTCTCTTAAAGTTTCGCGCCGTGGATACGAGCAATTTGAATTTAATGTCGCTTTTACGGCCGCTTGCGATTTTTATCTGAAGATTGCGCGCTTTCGAGGGATCGAGCCCGAACCCGAGCCCTTTCGTCCTACTTTTTCGAAGTGGCTCCTTCTGATGATCTATACGCCGACTTGCGCCCAAGAGAATGTCATTTTTTTTCCCCTTGACCTCGAGTTGCTGAGTTTCGTTTGAACAACGTCGGCATACCGCTGCTCACCGACGAGATATTATTGAAGACTGTCAGTCCTGAGTAAATTTTCGACCCGGCCAAAGGGCCCGGAGATAATTGAAGAACGATGACAATACCGACCGTTTTTTACATAAAGACACTTCTGTCTGTCCGTGTGACTATCCTTACGAAAAAAATACGAAAAAACCCTCAATTTTGGGTGTTAACACTGAAATTTAGGTGTTTATCTCCAGTTTTTGGATATTTACACCCAAAATATAAGGTTTTTTCCTATTTTTTTCGTAAGAGTACACCATCGATATATAGTACTGGATGGAGTATTGTGCCGAAATCATATTGACAGACGTAGAAAAAAAATCGTATTGACAAACGTAGAAAGAGACAAGACGATGTAAGTAGGATAACAGTAAGAATATAGGATATAAGAAAAAGGTGAAATATAAAAATGTACGGTCAGATTTCTGGGGGTCGCTAAAGCCCGTAAGACCGACTGTCTTTTATAGTACCTCGTCGATGCGTTGCTGCTCGCTCGTGGATGAACGTCACTTTTCTCGCGTCGCTGTGTGCTCGGCAAAATTTTAGAGATCGTCTGTAATGCAATCACAATTATATTTTAAAGTCGTAGCACTGGCCTGTGAATCTATTCATATACATATATATAAATATACAAAATCTATTCATATACATATACATACATATACATATATATATATATATATATATATATATATATATATATATATATATATATA